>NW_024581023.1:18634-60537 GCF_017639235.1 Corvus kubaryi
ACATGTGCCCAGCTGTGCTGACGTGTGCACACACACACACACACGTGTGCCCAGCTGTGCTGACGTGTGCACACACACACACACGTGCCCAGCTGTGCTGACACGCACATGCGCACACACACACACGTGTGCCCAGCTGTGCTGACGTGTGCACACACACACACACACGTGTGCCCAGCTGTGCTGACGTGTGCACACACACACACACACGTACCCAGCTGTGCTGACGTGTGCACACACACACACACGTGTGCCCAGCTGTGCTGACGTGCACATGCGCACACACACACACGTGTGCCCAGCTGTGCTGACGTGTGCACACACACACACACGTGCCCAGCTGTGCTGACGTGCACATGCGCACACACACACACGTGTGCCCAGCTGTGCTGACGTGTGCACACACACACACACATGTGCCCAGCTGTGCTGTGCACACACACACACACACACGTGTGTGTGTGAGCCCTGACCTTCCCCCTGCCCCCCGCCCTGCCCTGCACACGTGTGTGAGCCCTGATCCCGCCCCAGGCGCTGATGCGGGAGCTGGAGCTTCGGGAGCGGCGGATCCAGGAGCTGCGGAGCTTGGGGGAACGGCTGCTGCGTGAGGAGCACCCCGGCGCGCAGACACTGGAGGTGGAGCACACGGGGGGAGAGTGGGGGGTGGCATGGGGGGGCTTTGGGGGAGCGGCTGTTCTGTGAGGACCAACCCGGGGCACAAACGGTGGAGGTGGGTGTGGGGCTGGGGGGCTGCAGGGACTGGGGGATCTGGGAGGGTGCGAGGAATCTGAAGGGGGCCTGGGGGTCTCAGTGACCTTGGGGGCCCTGAAGGGGCTGGGAGAATCTGAGGGACACCTTGGGGCCCTGGTGGGTTGGGGAAGGGGGTTCAGGAGGGTCTGGGCGCTGGGGGTCAGCTGTGTGGGGTGCAGTGAGTGCTGGGGGTCACTGGTGTGGCTGCCTCTACCAGCGCGGGTGCAGGTCAGGTGAGGGTGCAGGTGGTGGCCCCTGTAGCGGTGCCGGTGCCCTCGGTGCCAGCCCCGGTGTCCCCCCTGCTCCCCCCAGGCGTTCCTGGCAGCGCTGCAGACCCAGTGGAGCTGGATGCTCCAGCTCTGCTGCTGCATCGAGACCCACCTGAAGGAGAACACCAACTACTTCCAGGTATGGGGGGTGCCAGGGAGGGGCTGGGGGCGGGAGGGAGGGAGGGTGTGACCCCAGTGCTGACCCCTGGGCCCCCAGTTCTTCACCGAGGTGCGGGAGGCCGAGGAGCTGCTGCGAAAGACGGAGGAGACGATGCGGCGCAAGTTCAGCTGCGACCGCGGCACCACGGCCACGCGCCTTGAGGACCTGCTGCAGGACCTTGCGGTGAGGGCACCCTCGAGACCGCCAGGAAGACCCCCCCAGGCCCCGGGGGGACCCCCATAGTGACCCCCAGACACCGGGGGGTTCTCCCCAGTGTGACCCTCCCAAGATGCCTGGAGTGACCCTGCTGCACGACCTTGCAGTGAGGGCGAATGGGACCCCAGGGGGACCACCCAAGTGGACCCCCCCAAGATCCTCAGGGTGACACTTCCAGGGTGGGCCTAGCCCCATGGCAACCCCTGAGGTGACACCCCCCTGCAGCCCCCAGGATGACCCCCAAAATGAGAGTCCCATAACAACCCCCGAGGTGTCCAGCTGCAGAGTGCTGGGGTGCCACCCCCACTGCAGCCCCTGGGATGACCCAAACACATCCATTGCTGCAACAGACCAGGGTGCCCCCCTGCCTCGTATTCTTGACCACTCCTAAACTCCTGGGACCCCCCCAAAATCCCAAGAGCTCCCAAAACCTTTGGGACCTCCTGATATTTCTGAGCTCTCTCAAAAAAACTGGTGTCTCCCTAAAATTCTGATTCCCCTCAACACCATGGGACACCCCAAATCCTGAGGTGCCCCAAACTTGCCCCCACAGGAGCAGAAGGAGCAGCTGGCAGAGTTGGGGGTGCAGCTTGGGGGTCTCTCTCGCCGCGCCAGGACCATCGTGCAGCTGAAGCCACGCAGCCCCTCGACACCCCTGCAGGGCCGCCCCCCCATCCAGGCCGTCTGTGACTACAAGCAAATGGAGGTGTGGTGGGACGTGAGGCTTGGATTAGGGTTGGTTCCCCTGGGGAGGGCATAGGGGGATGTGGGGCAATGTGGGGAGACCTGGTGGATCCAGCACCCCGGTCTGGTGCTGCCCCAGCCCCACAGGGGGACACAGGAGGGGACCCCCTTCTGGTCTGACACCACCCCAGGGGACATGGGGAGACATGGGAGACCCCCCACCCTTCTCTCGTGCTGCTCCGGCCCCATGAGGGGACGCAAGGGGGGACACAAGTGCCCCCCCACCCAGTCTGAGACCACACCAGCCCCAGAGGGGAATATGGGGGGACACTGGGGAATATGGGAGAGGAACAGGAGGACACAGGGGCCCCTGCCCCACCCTGATCCCCTGCCCCGCAGGTGACGGTGCACAAGAATGACACCTGTGCCCTGGTGAGCCACGCGCAGCCGCAGCAATGGCGGGTGCTGAGCGCCAGCGGCAGTGAGGCCGTCGTCCCTTCGGTCTGCTTCCTCCTGCCGCCCCCCAACAAGGAGGCTCTGGACGCGGTGCACAGGTGTGGACAGTGACCCTGCACCCCCCCCCGGCCTCCCCTGTGTTCCCCCTCTGACTCCACATCCCCGCAGGCTCGAGACCACGCACCAGCAGCTGCTGGGGCTGTGGCAGCAGCTGCACCAGGACCTGCGCAGCCTCCGTGCCTGGCAGTACCTGACCCGGGACATCCAGCAGATTCAGTCCTGGACGCACATCACGGTGAGTTCCCCGGGGGTCCCAGGGTGGCACAGGGGTCACAGGGGTCCCAACAGGGGCTGACATGGCCATGCCCCCCCAGTTCCGCACGCTGCCGGCCGAGGAGGTGCGTCAGGTCCTGCGCAGCCTGGAGAGCCACTACCAGGAGTTCCTGCGGGACAGCCAGGACGCCCAGAGCTTCCAGCCCGACGACCGGCTGCAGGTGGAGCGCGACTACAACGCCTGCACTCACAAATACGAGCTGCTGCTGCGTAGCCAGGAGAAAGGTGGGTGTCCCCTCTCTGCCTTCTCTGAAAGGTGGGTGTCGCCAGGGTTTCCCCAGGTGCTGAGCATCCTCAGTTCCCTGTGGTGTCCCTGGGGTATCTCCATGGTGCTGAGCTGTCCCCTCTCCTCACCTTGGCTCCCCAGGTTGTCCCCAGGGTTCTGAGCCATCCCTGCATCCCTTGCTCCCTGCCATGGGTTCCCTTGTTGTCCCCACAGTTTCCAAGGGTGTTGAGCCATCCCTGTGTCCCCTCTCCCTGCTGTGGGTCCCCAGGATGTCCCCAGGGTGCTGAGCCATCCTGGTGTCACTGTGGGTCCCCGTGGTGTCCCCATGGTGTCTCAGGGCACTGAGCCACCCCCCTGTCCCCGCAGGAGAGCAGGACGAGTCTCTTTGCAAGAGCTACATCTCGCAGCTGAAGGACATCCGGCTGCAGCTGGAGAGCTGCGAGAGCCGCACCGTGCACCGCCTGCGCCTGCCCCTCGAGGCCGACCCCCTGCGGGAGTGTGCCCAGCGCCAGGCCGAGCAGCAGGTGTGTGACACACGTGTGACACGTGTGGTGTGCACAGATGGGGACTTCAGTGCCAGGATGGGCTTGGGGGAACGGTTTGGGTTGGAAAAGCTTTCAGAGCCCACTCAGTCCCCCAGCACTGCCAAGGCCACCCCTGACCGTGTCCCCAGGTGCCACATCCACGTGGCTGTTAAATCTCCCCAGGGATGGCACTCCACCCCTGCCCTGGGCAGGTGCGCCAGGGCTGGACAGCCCTTTGCAGGAGGAGTTTTCCCAATATCCCTCCTAACCCTCCCCTGTCCACCTACCCTGACAGGCTGCAGACCCTTCCCCTGCTCCACTCCTCCTTGGGTCCAAGGGGGTGGGGCGAGCATTCAGTCGGGGGTTGGCCCTGACCTGCAGCTGGCAAGGATTGAGGGACTCCTTCCCTGCAGCAAACCCACCTGGAGCTGGAGGGCATCCAGAAGAACCTGGCCAAGGTCAGCGAGAAGACGGAGCAGGTGCTGGCGCAGCCAGAGCAGGCGGGCTCAGCCCCTGTGCTGCGCTCCGAGCTGGAGGTCACCCTGCGGAAGATGGAGCAGGTGTACAGCCTCTCCAGCATCTACCTGGAGAAGTGAGTGAGCCCTGGCACCGACACTGCGCAGCTCCTCGGCCCCCGGGCTGGGAACAGGCCTGGGCAGCTGGGAGGCCACGGGGAGTCTGGGGAGAGCCAGCGTGCCTTTCCCTTTCTTTTCCTTCCCTCTTCCCTTCTTCCTTTTTTTTTTTCTTTTTCCCTTTTCCTTCCCTCCTGGCTCTGTGGTGCCGCTCTGGCTGAGCTGTCCCACTCCCATCCTGATCCCGGCTAATCCATCCTCCCATCCCACTCCTGCTCCCGGCTGATTCTGTCCCTCTGCCGCAGGCTGAAGACCATTGGGCTGGTGATCCGGAGCACGCAGGGGGCTGAGGAGCTGCTCCGCAAGTACGAGGAGCAGCTGAAGGACGTGCAGGCAGTGCCGGCTGACCTGGCTGAGCTGGAGGCCAGCAAGGCCGAGCTGAAGGTACCAGGGGCTCTGGGGGTCCCAAGGGGAGTCAGGGGGTGGCTGGGGACACCGTGGCCGGCCCTGACCACTGCCTATCTGCCGCAGCGGCTGCGGGCACAGGCCGAGGGGCACCAGCCCTTCTTCAGCACGCTGGAGACTGACCTGGGCAAGGCCAAGGATGTTAATGAGCGGATGGTCCGCGGCCACAGCGAGCGGGACGTGGACCTGGAGCGGTACCGGGAGCGGGTGCAGCAGCTGCTGGAGCGCTGGCAGGCAGTGCTGGGCCAGGCTGACCTGCGCCAGCGCGAGCTGGACCAGCTGGGCCGCCAGCTGCGCTACTACCGGCAGAGCTGCGACGCGCTGCGCCAGTGGATCCGCGATGCCCGGCAGTGCCAGGAGGCCATCCAGGCCGTGCCCATCACCGACAGCCAGACCGTGCGCGAGCAGCTGCTGCAGGAGAAGGTAGTGCTGGCCGTGGGGCAAGGGGTGCTCCCGGCCATCCCCAGCAGGGTGAGGGGCGTGCCTGGCTATCCCCAATGGGGCAAGGGGTGCTCCTGGACGTTCCCCAGCAGGACAAGGGGTGCTCTCAGCTATCCCTGGCTGTGGCAGGGTAAGGGATTCACCTGGCCATCCCCAGCAGAGTGCAGGCTGCCCCTGCCCATCTCTGTCTGAGGCAGAGTGAGGGGAGTGCCCAGTCATGGCAGGTTGAGTGTTGCTCTGGGGTGGCTGCAGCAGGATGGGGGACCATCCCTGGCCGTGGCACGTGGTGGGTGCTCTCAGCCATCCCCAGTGGGATGGGGGGTGTTCCTGACCATTTTTGGCTGCAGCAGGGTGAGGGGTGCTCCCAGCCATTCCCAGCCATGGCAGGGCAAGTGGTGCTCTTGGCCATCCCTGGCCATGGTGGGGTGTGCTCTTGGGTGGCTGTGGGGTGCCTGGGCTCACCCCCACATGTCTCCCCAGAAACTGCTGGAGGAATGTGAGCAGCACAAGGAGAAGGTGGAGGAGTGCCAGCGCTATGCCAAGCAGTACATCGACGCCATCAAGGTGTGCGCAATGTCTGGGGGGCCAGGGCTGGTGGGGTGCTGGGGAGGCAGCACTATGTCCTGCAGAGGGGTGGGGTCACAGAGCCGTGGCCAGGGGGCTTGCTGGGCATAGCAGAGCTTTGATCACTGTCTCCTCATCAGGACTATGAGCTGCAGCTGGTGAGCTTCAAGGCACAGGTGGAGCCGATGGCATCGCCGGCCAAGAAGCCCAAAGTGCAGTCGGCGTCTGACAGCATCATCCAGGAGGTGAGGGGCGGGTCACTGCCACTGGCCTGGGATGTCCCACAGCTCTTGGGGCATGGCTGCTCACTGAAGGGGTGGACTTGGGGGTGTGATGCGTGGTCTTGCCTCCATGCAGCCCCATCTTTGCTGGGGTACTGGTGGGCTGCGGGTACGCTCCCCTCTCTCCTGCTGACCCACTGTCTCTGCAGTACGTGGACCTGCGGACGCAGTTCAGCGAGCTGACCACGCTCACCACCCAGTACATCAAGTTCATCACTGAGACACTGCGGCGGCTGGAGGAGGAGGAGGTAGGGAGTGGTGCAGGGCGGCATGGCTGGCTGTACAACCAAAAGGAACACAGTTCACGGGCTCTCCAGCCCCATCACTAACGGCAGCCCACGGCCATGACTCCAGCCCCATCACTAACGGCAGCCCACGGCCATGACTCTGGCCCCACCATTAATGCCAGCCCACGGCTGTAACTCTGGCCCCATCACTAACACTGGCCCCTGGCTGTGGCTCTGGCCCAAGCCCCATCACTAACGGTGGCCCCTGGCTGTGGCTCTGGCCCAAGCCCCATCACTAACAGTGGCCCCTGGCTGTGGCTCCAGCCCAAGCCCCATCACTAACGGTGGCCCCTGGCTGTGGCTCCAGCCCCATCACTAACGGTGGCCCCTGGCTGTGGCTCCAGCCCCATTACTAACATGGGCCCATGGCTGTGGCTCCAGACCCATCACTAATATTGGCCCACAGCCATGACTCTGGCCCTATCACTAATACTGGCCCACGGCCTCTAGCTCCTGCTCTCTGCTGGGCTCCTGGGAGCAAGGCTGCTGGCTCTGGGTACAGTGGGTCTCTGAGCCAAGCTGGCTCTGGGCACCGGGGTCTCTGGTGTGACTGGTGGTAGGAGGCACTTCCCAGATACACGTAGTGCAGTCAGGACCTGCCTGCGCATGCTGCTGTGCTGGGCGCTGGCCCGCGGGGTCTGGCGTGGGGTAACCTCTCTAACTCTTGGTTTCTGCCCTTGGAGCTGCTTTGCCAGTGCTTTTTCTTGGGGAATATTTGTGTTGGTGGGGATCAAATGGAGGGTAAAAAACCAGGATGACTCTGGCAGCCATGCACCAGGTACTCACTCTGCGCATGCCTTCTCCCCACGGCACCCTCCGCCTCCCCCACGGCTCACCCTCTCCTCCTCGCCCTCCTCTACCTCTGTGCTGCTCCGGGATCAGGGGTCCAGTGCAGGGTCTGGCTCCCCTGCATGCGCTGCCTGTGCCTGGGCCCTGCAGAGCGTGCGGCTGCCTTGCTCACAGTGCATGTGGTGCGCACGCTGCGGCACGGCCCCGAGCCAGGCACCAGCCGTGTCAGCCCTTTGGCAAACCCTGCTCCCAGTTGCCTGGAGAGGGCTGGGAGGGGTTTGAACCAGCTGAACTGCTCTCTCCTGTTGAGGCTTTCCCGGCAGGGAAGGCTCTGCTGGCACCGACCTCACACCGCTCCCCTCTGTTCTGCTCCTGGTGCTCCGGCCATCTCTTTCCTTTCCCCACGGCAGGGGCTGTCTGTGCCAGCCCCCTCGCAGGGGGAGCCATGGTGATGGTGTGCATGCTGCTCGCATCGTCTTCATCGCTTGGGCTCCGCTCGCTCTCTGTCCCTTCTCTCTGGAACGTGGCTTCCTGCGCTGCTGTCTGGCTCCTGTTGCCTGTCTGCCTGTGCTATCGTGTGTCCCCTGTTCTGCCATATATCTTCTGGAAGCTGGTGTCACCGGCTCGTGCGGTGGCCCAGGGGCCGAAGCCATTCCACGCGCATCTGCCACCCCTCCGCTGTCTCGGCAGTGTGTGGCTGGGCCAGCATCGATTCCACGGCTCGATCGCATCCCTTGTGATTTGTCTCTTTCTCCCCTCTCTGTCCCCTGCACCCTCTTTCCCCTCCAGAAAGCCGCCGAGAAGCTGAAGGAGGAGGAGAGGAAGCGGCTGGCGGAGGTGGAGGCGCAGCTGGAGAAGCAGCGGCAGCTGGCCGAGGCCCACGCCAAAGCCAAGGCACAGGCAGAGGCGGAGGCACGGGAGCTGCAGCTCCGCATGCAGGAGGAGGTCACCCGGCGGGAGGTGGTGGCCGTGGATGCCGAGCAGCAGAAGCAGAACATCCAGCAGGAGCTGATGCAGCTGCGGCAGAACTCAGACCACCAGATCAAGTCCAAGGAGAAGCTGATCGAGGAGGCTGAATACAACCGCAAGAAAGTGGAGGAGGAGATCCGCCTCATCCGCCTCCAGCTGGAGAGCACCGAGAAGCAGCGGGAGGGTGCAGAGACGGAGCTGCAGGAGCTGCGGGCACGTGCTGAAGAGGCTGAGCGGCAGAAGCGCCAGGCACAGGAGGAGGCCGAGCGCCTGCGCCGGCAGGTGAAGGAGGAGAGCCAGAAGAAGCGGGAGGCGGAGGAGGAGCTGAAGCGCAAGGTGCAGGCTGAGCGCGAAGCGGCACGGGAGAAGCAGAAGGCAGTGGCGGACCTGGAGCAGCTGCGGCTTCAGGCGGAGGAGGCTGAGCGACGCATGCGGCAGGCAGAGGCCGAGAAGGAGCGGCAGATCCAGGTGGCCCAGGAGGTGGCCCAGCGCAGTGCCGAGGCTGAGCTGCAGAGCAAGAGGCTCTCTTTTGCCGAGAAGACGGCGCAGCTGGAGCTGTCACTGCAGCAGGAGCATGATGTGGTGGCCCAACTGCAGGAGGAGGCTGAGCGGCTGAAGAAGCAGCAGCTGGAGGCTGAGCGCTCGCGGGAGGAGGCTGAGAAGGAGCTGGAGCACTGGCGGCAGAAGGCCAACGAGGCGCTGCGCCTACGGTTGCAGGCCGAAGAGGTGGCCCACAAGAAGTCGCTGGCGCAGGAGGAGGCTGAGAAGCAGAAGGAGGATGCAGAGCGTGAGGCCCGCAAGCGCGCCAAGGCAGAGGAGGCAGCCCTGCGGCAGAAGGAGCTGGCGGAGGAAGAGCTGGAAAAGCAGCGGGAGCTGGCAGAGGGCACAGCCCAGCAGAAGCTGGCGGCGGAGCACGAGCTGATCCGGCTGAAGGCAGAGATGGAGAATGGAGAGCAGCAGCGCCTGCTCCTGGAGGAAGAGCTCTCGCGGTTGAAAGGGGAGGTAAACGAGGCCATCCAGAGGAGGAAAGAGCTGGAGGAGGAGCTGGCCAAGCTGCGGGCAGAGATGGAGGTCTTGCTGGAGAGCAAGGCCAAGACAGAGGAGGAGTCACGCTCCAGCAGTGAGAAGTCCAAGCAGCGGCTGGAGGCGGAGGCCAACAAGCTGCGGGAGCTGGCCGAGGAGGCCGCTCGCCTGCGCGCCCTCTCTGAGGAGGCCAAGCGGCAGCGGCAGCTGGCAGAGGAGGAGGCCGGCCGGCAACGGGCTGAGGCTGAACGCATCCTGAAGGAGAAGCTTGCGGCCATCAACGAGGCCTCACGGCTGAAGGCAGAGGCAGAGATCACGCTGAAGGAGAAGGAGGCAGAGAACGAGCGGCTGCGGCGGCTGGCGGAGGACGAGGCCTACCAGCGCAAGCTGCTGGAGGAGCAGGCGGCCCAGCACAAACAGGACATCGAGGAGAAGATCGCGCTGCTGAAGCGCTCCTCAGAGAACGAGCTGGAGCGGCAGAAGGGGCTTGTGGAGGATACACTGCGGCAGCGGCGACAGGTGGAGGAGGAGATCCGTGCCCTCAAGGCCAGCTTCGAGAGGGCCTCGGCTGGCAAGAGCGAGCTGGAGCGGGAGCTGAACCGCATCCGTGGGGAGGCAGAGGAGGTGCAGCGCAGCCGGGAGCAGGCGGAGCAGGAGGCTGAGCGGCAGCGGGCGCTGGCGCTGGAGGAGGAGGGCCGGCGGCGCGAGGCCGAAGAAAAGGTGCAGGCCATCCTGGCGGCCGAGGAGGAAGCTGGGCGGCAGCGGCGGCTGGCCCTGGAGGAGGTGGAGCGGCTGCGGGCCATGGTGGAGGAGGCGCGGCGGCAGAAGGAGCTGGCGGAGAAGGAGTCAGAGAGGCAGATCCAGCTGGCACGGGAGGCAGCACAGAAGCGGATCGCAGCGGAGGAGAAGGCACACCTGGCTGCCGTGCAGCAGAAGGAGCAGGAGCTGCTACAGACGCGCCAGCAGGAGCAGAGCCTCCTGGACCGGCTGCGTGAGGAGGCCGAGCGGGCCCGGCGGGCGGCTGAGGAGGCCGAGTTTGCCCGTAGCAAGGCCGAGCAGGATGCCAGCTTGTCTCGGCAGCGCGTGGAGGAGGCTGAGCGGCTGAAGCAGCGGGCAGAGGAGGAGGCGCAGGCCAAGGCACAGGCACAGGCTGACGCAGAGAAGCTGCGAAAGGAGGCCGAGCTGGAGGCGGCAAAACGGGCACAGGCAGAGCAGGCAGCCCTGCGGCAGAAGCAGCTGGCTGACGCCGAGATGGAGAAGCACAAGAAGTTTGCCGAGCAGACACTGCGGCAGAAGGCGCAGGTGGAGCAGGAGCTGACCAAGGTGAAGTTGCAGCTGGATGAGACAGACCACCAGAAGGGCATCCTGGATGAGGAGCTGCAGCGGCTGAAGGAGGAGGTGACAGACGCTGTCCGGCAGAAGGCCCAGGTGGAGGAGGAGCTCTTCAAGGTCCGGGTGCAGATGGAAGAGCTGGCCAAGCTGAAGAGCCGCATTGAGGAGGAGAACAAGGCGCTGATCCTCAAGGACAAGGACAACACGCAGAAGTTCCTGGCGGAGGAGGCAGAGAAGATGAAGCAGGTGGCAGAGGAGGTGGCCCGGCTGAGTGTGGAGGCGCAGGAGGCCGCCCGCATGCGGCAGCTGGCTGAGGACGACCTGGCGCAGCAGCGGGCACTGGCAGAGAAGATGCTGAAGGAGAAGATGCAGGCGGTGCAGGAGGCCACGCGGCTGCGGGCTGAGGCTGAGGTCCTGCAGAAGCAGAAAGATCTGGCGCAGGAACACGCCAAGAAGCTGCAGGAGGACAAGGAACAGATGCAGCAGCGCCTGGCTGAGGAGACCGAGGGCTTCCAGAAGACGCTGGAGGCCGAGCGCCGGCGGCAGCTGGACATCACGGCTGAGGCTGAGCGCCTCAAGCTGCAAGTGGCGGAGATGAGCATGGCCCAGGCCAAGGCTGAGGAGGAAGCCAAGCGGTTCAAGAAGCAGGCGGAGGAGATCAGTGAGAGGCTGCACGAGACTGAGCTGGCCACACAGGAGAAGATGACGATGGTGCACACCCTGGAGATCCAGCGGCACCAGAGTGATGAGGATGCGGAAAAGCTGCGTAAGGCCATCGCTGACCTGGAGAAGGAGAAGGAGAAGCTAAAGCAGGAGGCGGCGCTGCTGCAGCAGAAAGCAGAGGAGGTACTGGGCTGCGGGTCCCCCTTAGTGGTGGTGGTACACAGGGAGCTGTCCCTCTCCCCAGCCAGCCCACACCATCTCTGGCCAGGTCCCCAAGGACCGTCACTGGGGATGGTGGGGCAGGACCCCCCGTGCAGGTCAGGGATGTGCATAGAGCTAGGGGCAGTGAAGCAAACCCCTCAGGCAGCGTCGGAGCAGGACCCCAAACCCCTGGAGCCGTGGAGGGGGGATCCCCACTGCCTGGGCCAGCTCTTCCACCCCGTGGCACATCCTGCTGTGTTCCTCTCTGTGTCCAGCTCCCAGCCTTAATGCCAGGGGTTCCCTTGTGTCCTCCCCTTGCTCATCCTGCCCCATGTTGTGTGTGGCTCCCTAACCTCGGCTCTGCTCCTTAACTCTTACCTGATGGAGGGAGTGTGTGGGTGACTTCCGTGCCACCCCTGCCGCCTGTCCCCCTGCCTCAGCCCACCCCCAGTCCCCCACTGACCTCCTAGGTGTCTGACCACTGTCCTCTCTCCCACCCCAGATGCAGGTGGCCCAGCAGGCTCAGCTCCGTCAGGAGACGCAGCTCCTCCAGCAGAGCTTCCTGACGGAGAAGGATGCCCTGCTGCAGAAGGAGAAATTAATTGAGGAGGAGAAATCGAAGCTGGAGAAGCTCTTTAAGGACGAGGTGAACAAAGCCCAGAACCTGAAGGCAGAGCAGGAGCGGCAGCAGCAGGAGATGGAGCAGGAGAAGCAGCAGTTGAAAGCTATGTTAGATGAAGCCAAAAAGCATCAGAAAGAAGCTGAGGAAAATGTCCGGCACAAGCAGGAGGAGCTACAGCAGCTGGAGAGGCAGCGACAGCAGCAGGAAAAACTTCTGGAAGAAGAGAATAAGAAGCTGAGGGAGAGGCTCGAGCAGATGCAGGAGGAGTACAAGGCTGCCCTGGCCCAGAGACGGGAGATCATGATCCAGACCGATGACCTGCCTGGGGAGGCCGTGGTTACGACAACGCAGCTGTTGGACATCAAGGCTGTGCCCAATGGCCGGGATGCAGTGGACGGCTTAGCCCAGAATGGGGAGCCGGAGTTCGCCTTTGACGGCATCCGGCAGAAGGTGTCAGCAGAGAAGCTGGCTGATGCCGGCATTCTGAGCAGGGAGAGCTTAGACAAGTTGGCGAAGGGTGTCGTGAGTGTGGGCGAGCTCTCTCAGAGGGAGGATGTCAAGAAGTACCTGCAGGGCAAGAGCAGCATTGCCGGTCTGCTGATCAAACCCTCCAATCAGAAGATGAGCATCTACGAAGCCATGAAGAAGAAGCTGCTCAGCCCAGGCACAGCACTGGTGCTCCTGGAGGCACAGGCTGCTTCTGGCTTCATCATCGACCCTGTGCGGAATGCAAGGCTCTCAGTGAACGAGGCGGTGCGAGAGGGAGTGATCGGGCCAGAGCTGCACAACAAGATGCTGTCGGCCGAGCGGGCTGTCACCGGCTACAAGGATCCATACACAGGTGACAAAATCTCCCTGTTCCAGGCCATGCAGAAGGATCTCATCGTCAGGGATCACGGCATCCGCCTTCTCGAGGCCCAGATCGCCACCGGCGGCATCATCGATCCTGTCAACAGTCACCGCCTGCCTGTGGAAGCTGCCTACAAGCGTGGCTACTTTGATGAGGAGATGAATCAGATCCTGTCTGACCCCACTGATGACACCAAGGGCTTCTTCGACCCCAACACTCAGGAGAACCTCACCTACCTGCAGCTCATGGAGCGGTGTGTGACTGACCCAGACACAGGACTGTGCCTCCTGCCCCTCACTGACCAAGCAGCCAAAGCTAGAGAGCTGGTCTACACTGACAAGGAAGCCAAGGATGTCTTCAAGAAGGCCACAGTGACAGCACCGTTTGGCAAGTTCCAAGGGAAGACAATGACCATCTGGGAGCTCATCAACTCTGAATACTTCACTGAGGACCAAAGGCGGGACCTGATCCAGCAGTACAGGACTGGCAAGATCACGGTGGAGAAGATCATCAAGATCGTCATCACGGTTGTGGAGGAAAGTGAGAAAAAGAGCCAGATGTGCTTTGAGGGCCTGCGGGGCCCTGTGCCCGCCGCTGAGCTGCTGGAGAGCAAGATCATCAACAAGGACCTCTACAACCAGCTGCACCAGGGCAAGAAGACTGTAAAGGATGTGGCAGAGATGGAGTCCATACGGCAGTACCTGAAGGGCACGGATGCCATCGCTGGCGTCCTGGTGGAGTCGACTGGCCAGAAGTTCACCTTCTACGAGGCCCTGAAGAGAAACCTGCTGAAGCCAGAGGTTGCCCTGTCCCTGCTGGAGGCGCAAGCTGCCACTGGCTACATCATCGACCCTGTGGGTAACAAACTTTTCTCAGTGGATGAGGCAGTGAAGGCTGAGGTGGTGGGGCCAGAGTTCCACGAGAAGCTGCTGTCAGCAGAGAAGGCAGTGACCGGCTACAAGGATCCCTACACAGGTCAGACGGTTTCCCTCTACCAAGCACTCCAGAAGGGCCTCATCCCCAGCGACACTGGGCTCCGGCTGCTGGATGTCCAGCTTGCCACTGGTGGCATCATTGACCCTGTCAACAGTCACCGGCTCCCACTTGAGGTCGCCTACAAGCGTGGCTACTTCGACCGGGAGATAAACAAGGCGCTGGCTGAGCTCCGAGATGATGCCAAGGCTTTCTACTGTCCCAACACCCAGGAGCACCTCACCTATGCCCAGCTGCAGAAGAGTTGCCACCGTGACAAGCAGACTGGCCTGTGCCTGCTGCCCCTGTCTGACAAGGCAATCCAGTCACAGCAGGAGGAGGTCTACACTGACAGCCAAGCCAAGGAGTGCTTCGACAAAGCAACCATAGAGGTCCCAGTGGGCAGCATGAAGGGCCAGATGATGACCATCTGGGAACTGATCCACTCCGAATACTTCACGGAGGAGCACAGGCGGGAGCTGCTCCGACAGTACAAGACTGGCAAAGTGACAATCGAGAAGATCATCAAGATAGTGATCACCATCATCGAGGAGGCAGAGACCAAAAAGCAGGAGAAACTGACATTCAGTGGTCTGCGGGCACCGGTACCAGCCAGCGAGCTGCTGGAGTCCTGCATCATCAGCAAAACCCAGTACGAGCAGCTGAAGGAAGGCAAGAAATCGGTGAAGGACCTCTCTGAGACAGATGGGGTGAGGAGATTCCTGCATGGCAGTGACTGCATTGCTGGTGTTTATGTAGAGGCCACCAAGGAGAAGCTGAACATCTACGAGGCCATGAAGAGGAACCTGCTGAGGCCCAGCACTGCTGTGGTCCTCCTGGAGGCCCAGGCAGCCACTGGGTTCTTGATCGACCCTGTGAAGAACCGTAAACTGTACGTCAACGAGGCAGTGAAGGCTGGCATTGTCGGGCCTGAGCTGCACGAGAAGCTGCTGTCGGCCGAGAAGGCTGTCACAGGGTACAAGGATCCCTACTCGGGCGATACCATCTCCCTGTTCCAGGCCATGAAGAAAGGGCTGATTGTCAAGGAGCATGGCATCCGCCTGCTCGAGGCCCAGATCGCCACCGGTGGCATCATCGACCCCGTGCACAGCCACCGCCTGCCCGTGGAGGTGGCCTACAAGCGTGGCTACTTTGACGAGGAGATGAATCAGATCCTGTCTGACCCCACTGATGACACCAAGGGCTTCTTCGACCCCAACACTCAGGAGAACCTCACCTACCTGCAGCTGAAGGAGAGGTGCATTGAGGATCCCGAGACGGGCCTGTACCTGCTGCCTCTGCGGGAGCCTGAGAAGCCGAAAGTGGTGGAAACCACCCACATGTACACAGAAGCAGAGACACGGAAGGTGTTTGAGGAGACGCAGGTGGACATCCCTGTGGGCAGCCGGGCAGGCTCCTCCATGTCACTGTGGGAGATCATGCACTCGGACCTGCTGCCCGAGGAGCAGCGTAAACATCTCATGAAGGAGTTCCAATCAGGCCGCGTGTCCAAGGAGCGCATGATCATCATTATCATCGAGATCATTGAGAAGACTGAGATCATCCGGCAGCAGAATCTCACATCCTTTGACTACGTCCGGCGCCGCATCACAGCCGAGGACCTCTATGAGGCCAGGATTATCTCACAGGACATCTACAACCTGCTGAAGCAGGGCTCCAAAACCTTCCGGGAGCTCCTGGACGTGGAGACTGTCTGGAAGTACCTTTATGGGTCGGGCTGCGTGGCTGGCATCTACATCCCCTCCTCCAAGCAGACGCTCAGTGTCTACCAGGCGCTGAAGAAGGGGCTGATCAACTCCGAAGTGGCCCGCTCCCTCCTGGAGGCCCAGGCAGCCACCGGCTTCATGATTGACCCCACAAAGAATGAAATGCTGACCGTTGATGAGGCAGTCAGGAAGGGCGTGGTGGGGCCAGAGATCCACGACCGGCTCCTGTCTGCAGAGAGGGCTGTGACTGGCTACAGAGACCCATACAGTGAACAGAAGATCTCCCTCTTCCAGGCCATGAAGAAGGATCTCATTCCCAGCGAAGAGGCCCTCAAGCTCCTGGATGCCCAAATTGCCACCGGTGGCATCATTGACCCGCACTTGGGCTTCCACCTGCCCCTGGAGGTGGCCTACCAGCGGGGCTTCATCAACAAGGAGACGTATGACATGCTGTCGGAGCCCAGCGAGGTGCGCAGCTACGTGGACCCCTCCACAGATGAGAAGCTCAGCTACACACAGCTGCTGAAACGGTGCCGGAAGGATGAGAACTCCCGGCTCCTCCTGCTCCCACTCTGCGACACACGGAAGCTCACCTTCCAGGGGCTGAGGAAACAGATCACTGTGGAGGAACTGGTCCGTTCGCAGGTAATGGACGAAGCCACAGCCCAGCGCCTCCAGGAGGGTCTCACCTCTGTCGAGGAGGTCTCTAAGAACCTGAAGAAGTTCCTGGAGGGCACCAGCTGCATTGCTGGTGTCTTTGTGGACTCCACAAAGGAGCGTCTGTCTGTCTACCAGGCCATGAAGAAGGGGATCATCCGGCCTGGCACTGCCTTCGAGCTCCTGGAGGCGCAGGCGGCCACAGGCTACGTCATCGACCCCATCAAGGGCCTCAAGCTGACGGTGGAGGAAGCTGTGCGCATGGGCATTGTGGGCCCCGAGTTCAAGGACAAGCTGCTCTCTGCTGAGAGGGCCGTCACTGGCTACCGGGACCCCTACACTGGAAAGCTCATCTCCCTCTTCCAGGCCATGAAGAAGGGTCTGATCCTGAAGGACCATGGGATCCGCTTGCTGGAGGCGCAGATTGCCACAGGAGGCATCATTGATCCTGAGGAGAGCCACCGCCTGCCTGTGGAGGTGGCCTACAAGAGAGGTCTCTTTGACGAGGAGATGAATGAGATCCTGCTGGACCCCAGTGACGACACCAAGGGCTTCTTTGACCCCAACACGGAGGAGAACCTCACCTACCTGCAGCTCATGGAGCGGTGCATCACGGACCCAGAGACTGGCCTCTGCCTCCTGCCTCTGAAGGAGAAAAAGCGGGAGAGGAAGACCTCCTCCAAGTCCTCCGTCCGCAAGCGCCGGGTGGTGATTGTTGACCCAGAGACGGGCAAGGAGATGTCCGTGTACGAAGCCTATCGCAAGGGCCTCATTGACCACCAGACTTACCTGGAGCTGTCAGAGCAGGAGTGCGAGTGGGAGGAGATCACCACCTCGTCCTCCGATGGCGTAGTGAAGTCAATGATCATCGACAGGCGCTCAGGGCGCCAGTATGACATCGATGACGCCATTGGCAAGGGTCTGATTGACCAGTCAGCCCTGGACCAGTACCGCTCGGGCACCCTCTCCATCACCGAATTTGCTGACATGCTCTCTGGCAACATGGGCGGCTTCCGGTCACGGTCGTCCTCTGTAGGATCCTCCTCCTCCTACACCGTCAGCCCAGCCCTGACACGGACCCAGATCTCCATGTGGACTGACCCGACTGAGGAGACTGGGCCAGTGGCGGGCATCCTGGACACAGACACTCTGGAGAAGGTGTCCATCACGGAGGCAATGCGCCGCAACCTGGTGGACAACATCACAGGGCAGCGTCTGCTGGAAGCCCAGGCCTGCACCGGGGGCATCATTGACCCCAACACCGGTGACAAGTGCACCGTCGCTGATGCGGTCACCAAGGGCCTGGTTGACAAGATCATGGTGGACCGCATCAACCTGGCGCAAAAGGCCTTCTACGGCTTTGAGGACCCGCGGACCAAGACGAAGATGTCGGCGGCGCAGGCACTGAAGAAGGGCTGGCTGTACTATGAGGCTGGGCAGCGGTTCCTGGAGGTGCAGTACTTGACGGGAGGTCTGATCGAGCCCGATGCCCCAGGCCGTGTCTCCCTGGATGAGGCGCTGCAGAAGGGCACCATTGATGCGCGGACTGCCCAGAAGCTGCGGGATGTCAACACCTATTCCAAGTACCTCACCTGCCCCAAGACCAAGCTCAAGATCTCCTACAAGGACGCCATGGACCGGAGCATGATCGAGGATGGGACCGGTCTGCGGCTGCTGGAGGCCTCCTCCCAATCCAGCAAGGGCTACTACAGCCCCTACAACGTCAGCAGCGCCGGCTCCACCTCTGGATCACGCTCGGGCTCTCGCACCGGCTCCCGCTCAGGCTCCCGGCGTGGCAGTTTCGACGCCACTGGCTCCGGCTTCTCCATGACCTTCTCTTCCTCCTCCTACTCCTCCTCGAGTTTCGGGCGCAGATATGCGGGGGATACCCAGGGCACCATGGAGGTGGCTGCCCTTGCCCTCGCCCTGGCCGCATCCAGAAGCTGCGGGTGGGAGGCGAGCAGGGAGTGCCCCGAGGTGCGTGGGCCCCTGTTCCACGTGGCCTGAGACCTGCCAGCCCCCCGAGGTGCCGCCTCACCTGCTGCGCATGTGGCAACGCTGCTGGCTAATCACTAGTATTTTTTTTTTAATTTTGAACCTCCACTCTTCTCCCAAAGCAGTGCCTCAAGTTTAACCAAAAAGACAAGACTAATAAATTAATATATGCGAATGTGCTGACAGTGTTTGTATATTAAGAGAAAAGAAAGAACACACACTACCCTCCCCTCCCTGTGCCCCAAGAGCTGGACATCGATCCTGCTCCTGGCTGCGCCAATCCCGCCGCTGCTCGCACACGGCGTGGCCGAGCCGGATACCAGGAAAACAGTTCCCTGTTTGGATCTGACCACTTAGCACTCTTTTGTAATTAACCTGCCGGCTTCAGCCCCTGCATCCCAAAGGAGGAGATGACCTTGGCCCTGTGGTGCACCCCACTGCAGCCAATGTGCCAGAGGAGGACATCGCGGGCTCCTCGGCACTGGACGGCCAGACACACCACGCCAGCCCTGAAGCTGCTGCCTGGACCCCTTCCACGCGCTCTCAGTGCAGCGAGAAGGGGGCTCTGCACCCCAGCCCCCGAGCTGCCCCATCTCCCTGCCTTGGCCTCCCGGCACGTCCCCACCACCACGCCGTGGAGCCGGTGCCCCGACCGTAAGTGCTGCGCTGGCGCTGCCCGGTGCTTCTGCGCCATGCGGGGGGACCTGCCTCCTCTCACTGCTTCGCCCGTCAAGGGGCTTCGCTGCGTGCCTGCCTCCGCCAGCCCACCCGCTCACCTGTCCTCTGGGACGCACCTGCCGCGGTCGGCCGGTCTGTGTGTCTGTCTCTCCGTGTATCTGGGAAGTGCTTCTGCTTGAGGTTGATTTCCTCACACTCATATGGCTCCATGACCCATTGGCAGGTGTCTGCCAGAGCCCGTGCCCCAGCCTGGGTCTGCACAGCTCCTGCACCCAGAAACCCCCGGCCGTGGGGGTTTTCCTGACCCTAACAAAGGGTATGGGGGCCACAGGACCCCTGCAGCACAGGGTGGGCCATGGGATGCTGTAGCAGCCTGGCACACGCTCTTGTTAGAAATAGGCGGATTTCTGTAAAACCAGCCTCCTTTTCCTTCTTTGCGGTAATTCCATCCCCCTGGCTTTCCCCGTGTGCCGGAGCTAATGCGCTCTCTCTCTGGCAGACATCTTTTTCCAGTCCCAACAAAGACCTCCCAGTGCCGCTGGGCGAGCTCCTGAGCTGGGTCTCTGACATCAGCAGGTCGTGGATGGGCTCGAGGGGAGCCCCGGAGGCGGCAGCTGCTCGGCCGTGCTCACCAGCACAGGTAACGCTGACCTCCCCGCTCCGTCCCGGTCCCACAGCACTGCGCGGCACTGACGGCCGGGCTTGGTGGCTTCATCTCATGGATTGTTCTTCCTGTCTCATCCCATCTTTTCTGTTCGCTTTGTTGTAGTGTGGCTGGATGTCCATACCACCTCCCCTCATCGCCGCCATGGAGCCCGTCCCCCGCCCTGAGGCCGGTGGGACTGCACCTGAGGACACAGGGACATCCTCCCTCACCCTTTGCACTTGCCAGAGTCCCCGGCCAGAGACTGGGGCCACAGTGCCCAAGCAGCCAATGGCTCAAGAAGCATCCACAGGGTCACCTGGCCCCCACCTGCCCCACACACTCCCTCCTCCCCGGGTATGGCCTCCTGGTGTGGTGTCGGGCTCACTGCGGATCTCCAAAACATCTCCTCCTTCCCACCTGCTCTCATCTGCCACCTGTAAATCCAGTCATGTTACCCTCTGCCTCTGGTGTCATTATTGCTCTCATTACCCCGTTTGGCTTTGCATGAGGTGCCACTGCGCGCGGCTCCAGGGCAGTCCCCACTCCTGGGGCCCTCCACACCCTGACCATCGCTCATCGGGACAGTGGGGGTCCATCAGTTACCCAAACACATCTCTTTTTTGGGGCAAAACACTAAACTTGTACATACTGCGAAGTGTCTGTAAAAGGAGCAGTGTGGACCCAGGGCTCCCCTGCAAGGGCAGTAAAGGAGAATCCTCTGAAACCAGCTGGCAGCTCTGCGTGGTCTGTTCGCCCCTTGGCCTTGCCACCGTGGCCGTGGGCTCCCATTGCCTCCTGTGGGCTGCGTGTGCTGCTGCAGGTCGTGATGAAGCATGTCGGGGTGCCAAGGGTCTGACCAACTCCTGGTGCAGGTGCTGGGCCTGGGTGTACCCATGGTGCTGCCAGGCACAGAGCAGGGCCACGGGGGTGTCCCCGGAGCTGCCCAGTGCTGGTGGCACAGCCGACACTGCCAGGAGGTCAATGTGGGTGTAGCACTGGGCCAGTGGACCCCTGGTTCTGGGGAGTGGGTGCTGCTGTTGTTGTGGGGGCTTCTGAGCATCCCTCACATGAGGAGAAACCTGTCCCTCCATCAGTGGGGCTCTGGACTGGGCAGGGACACTGTCCTCCATTGTGCTGTTCCCATGTTGCCACTACCTGCCACTGCTGGTCCAGGGCTGTGCCTACTGGTGCCGTAGCCTCTGCTGGTGTGGGCTGTGCTGTGGGCACTCCCTTTCTGGGCAGTGAGGGGCTGTTGTGGGTGGATGGCAGCAGGGGGTTCAGGATGTGATGGCCTGGCAACTGCTGGTAGGGCAGCAGCATTCAGAAGGGAAAGCCCTGGCAGACCTGGAGACGTCAGTGCAGCCACTGGCACAGGTGGCTCAAGGGGTCTGTCCAGCCCAGTGAGACAGGTGCCACTGTGCTGCCCAGGCTGGGGCTGTCTGAGCAGAAGGGTCATCCCGCAGCAGCGCCGGGAGCCCCAGGCACTGTGCCAGGAGTGCCAGAGCTGTCAGGACCTTGCAGGACCCCTGCAATGTCCAGGGACTGGTGGGGTCTCAACTGTGCCGGGACCAGCCAAGCATGTCAGCAGCCCCGGGTGGGGAGGCTGGGCTGGCCGGGACAGATGGCGGTGGCTGGGTAGGACGTTAATTGCATTGTCCATCAGCAATTAACCGCAGCATCTGTCTGTCCCCACCAGCAGTGGGACATGGCCGTTAGGCGCAGCCGGGCCAGGGGGACTCAGGGGGGTCGCAGGCTGCTGCAACCACTGGGAGGCTCAGGAGAGGTCCCAGGACAGCAAGACACTCCCCCAGGTGACATGAGCTTCTTGGGACCCTGCCCCACCTCACTGGCCCCCAGATATTTCCTTGTATCCACCAGATGTTCCCTGCTCCCCCACATATTCCTTGCTTACCCCCCGACTTCCTGACTCCTCCCCCAGGGCCAGTAACCTCTCCCAAAGCTCATGAGACCACCAAAAGCCCTCTGACCCATGGCCCAGTCTCATGTCATGGGCTAGAAGCCCTTCATTCCCCCCCCAACATTGATGGGGTCCAACTCTGTTTCCTGGTGCGAGACCCCCCTGCTCCCAGTCCCAGCCATGGGACTCACATCCATGTGCCAGGGGGGATCCTATTCCCTGCACCCCTTCAACCCTGTGCCCCTGGCATGGGGACCCTCCCTGGTGTGCCTGAGGCAGTGGGATCCCTCCTGCAGTGGCTGGCAAAAGGGCGCAGGAGCGTGCAGAGAGGGGAAGCCCTGAGACCCAGGCTGCTGCTCCTGGGGTGAGCCAGCCTCTTCCCCCATGCAGCGCAGTGTCCCTCGTCTACGGACATTCTCCATCATCTCGTGTTGCTCCGTGTCACCGTCCCCCCCCCACTGATACCCCCCTGTCCCTCCCAAAGCCCCCTCAGCACTGTGTGCTGCGAGTGATGGAGCCAAACTCGCCATGATGGAGAACTCCAGGATATTCCCCTGCATTTTAATGCCCAGCATGTCATCATCCCCTGCTGCTTGGAGCTAACCCTCCCTGCCCCCCCGAGTTAAACCAACCCTCAGCATTGCGGTGGCACGTGAGGCACCGAGTGCCTCCCCAGCCGTGGTGCCAAGCACCCTGGAGAGGTCCCGAGCACCCTGGAGGGGTCCCTCGCTCCCCGCCCGGCGCACCCCAGCATTTGCCGACCGCCCTTCAGGGCGTGAGTGGCAGCACCGCCCCGTCCTGGCTGTGGTCCGTCGCGTGGGACCCGTGGCCGCTCTCCCAAGCGTGGCCGCGGCCGCCGGCTCGGCCCTGCTGGCACAGAGCAGCTGCCAGCTCCCTGTGCCCACCGCCCCAGGCGCTGCTGGCTCGGCCCCCGCCGCTCCGGGAACGCTCTGTACAGCTTCTCCACAAAGACGGACCGGCCTCTCCCACGCCTCCCCCTCGCTGGGGAGCTGAACCTCGCTGGGGAGCTGAGACCCCCCCCGGCCGTGCCGCTGAGGCTCGGAGCCCGGGTGCACCGGCCAAGGACGGCTGTGCCTCGCGTAAAGCGCTGCCGTCTCTGTGCCCCGTCGGTCTGTGCCGAGGCCGGTGTTTGCTGGGCGGGTGAATCCCCCCGTCCACGGCGCGGGGTCCGGGGCTGCGAGCGGGGGTGGTGCTGCCCCAGGGCTGCAGCCGCCACGTCCTGCCGGGTACCGGGCAGCCCCCAGACCTCAGGGCCAGGCCGATGCACTGCGGATGGCGGTGGTGCCGTGTGGGCAGCGCGGTGCGGGGACCTCCCTTCCTCGGCGGCACAGCGGAGCTGCTGTCAGGCTGCTCCAGAGCTGTTCGCTCCGGCTGTCGCGTTCCCGGGCGTAGGGGCAGCCCGCGGTGTCTGCTGCCTGGGCCGGCGCTGGGGGTTGCTCTGGACCGACCCCCGCCATGTGCCGGGGCAGGCGGCGGCTGCGGGACCCTCACAGGCGTGTGCCGCTCTCAGCGCGTCCTAGCACCCATTTGGGGTTCGCTGCTCCTCGTGGTCTCGTGTCTCTTGGCACGTCCCGGCTGGAGCAGCCGGTGCAGCCGCGCTGGCACCATGTCTGGGACCGGCTGTCAGCGATCGTCGGAGCTCCATCCCCAGCCCCAACCCCACCAGCCCAGGCTGAGTTTGAGCTGGAAGAGCGTTTCCCAGTGCAGATGCTGTTATCGTCTGCCCACCTGCGGTAGCATCCTCCACCTCCCCGGTTCCCCGTGCCCAACCTCTGGCAGCAAGGCTGACATTTTAACACCGCAGTCCTGCCCTGGGATGAGGGCTCACTGTGGGGCACACAGGGCCAGGGACCACCGGCATGAGGCAGGAGGGCTGTGGGACCACGTGTGACTGCACTGGAGCTGCCATGACCCCATGAGCTTTGGTGGCCCCAGCTGTGCCATCCTGCTCCCTTCTCTGGACACTGACCTGGCCCTGGCCAGGAGGAAGCAAGGCGCTGCTGGTTGCTCATCCAGCTGGTGTGTGGCACTGATGCCAGTGCTGGGGCAGGTGGCCACACTGTGGGTGTGTGGGTTGGTGGGGCCCTGCTGATGGCATCGTGACAGCAGGGTCTGCCATGAGCACATGTCCCCAGAGTGTCTCCGACGGGACTGAGCCCTGCTGGCACTCCGACCATGAGAAACTGCCATGAGGCACCAGCACCCAGCACCTGCCTGATGCCTCTTCCCCTCATCCAGGGAATTCACTGCTGCTCCTGGTGGGGTTCCTGACCAGACCCTGGCTGTGGTTCCTTCTGCAGCAGACATATCCCAGGCACTCCCAGCCCCCTTGTGCTGCAGCTCCTGCTCAGCTGCCTTATGTCACCTTCTCCGGGTCCACCGATGGCAGCAGCGCTGCATCACTCCTGCACCATGTGGGTTTTATCTCCCATTTATCCAGCCCACATTCTCCGGCTGTTTCCCCTGGTACAATATCTTGGAGATGTGGCTGTGTCCTTGTTCAGGTCTTGGGCTCATCACCATCTTTGGGGTTGTGCCCCATTTCCCTCACAGGATCCACAGTGGTGTCTCCCCCTCCTTGTGCTCAGTGACCAGTTACTTACAGGGCTCCCGGGCTGTAGGAGCAGCATCATCCTCAGCCTTTGGGTGCAGGCTTGGTGTGACCCCTCCTGCCAGTCCTGCTCTACATCGGGGCATGAAGCAACTGCTGCCTGTTCATGCCCCGCGTCTGTGCCTGTGCCAGGGCATTGATGGTTTGTAGATCTTGGTGTTTGCCCGGCATCTCCTCCCACGTGTTGTGACAGAGTGGCTGCACTTGCAGCATCGGAGTCAGGTCTGAGACACCACTGCTATGTGACTGTGCAGTGGGTTTTCCATGGGTCAGTTTGTTGGTGGTCATTTTTTACTGGGGGTCAGTTTGCCATGGCTTGGTTTGAGATCAGCCAGGGGCTGGACCATGGCTCTGCAGTGCACAGAGCAGGTGTAGGGATACCAGGGACCAGATGTACTCCGAGAGGCAGCAGGGTGAGATGTGGGAGTGATCCCGGCTGAAAAAGGGTTGGGAAATTGGGGTGTACCACAGGAATGCAGAAGAGCTGGAGCCAAGCCCAAACCCGCACGTACTGGTGAGGGCTGGACCACGGGACAGACGTTGGGGATCCCAGCCAGGGGAGCTCTGTCCCAGCTGGTGGGGACGGGCTCTCCCTGGGAGGACACAGCGACACTCCAAACCTCCACACTGGTATGCCAGGGGCAAGTTTGTGGAGCCTTGTGCCCCGCCCCTCTGCCAGGACCTGGTGTTCTGTTCCCACCATCCCTCTGCTCTACTTGCAGATGCACCGCGCTGCGGGAGACGCCGGGCTCACCGGAGAGAGTGTGGAGGGGTCGCCATGGGACAGGGAGGAGATGGAGAGGTACGGGCACCGCTGGGCACTGCCAGACGTGCCGTGTCGGGGGCTGCGGGTGTGCCTGGGCGTTTGCACCCTGATGGGGGAGCTGGTGAACCCCACACAGCTCAGGAGCCTGGGCCAGCGCTGGCATGGGGAGGGCGTGGGTTGGCTGTGCTGGGGCGAGCGGGGTGGGAGTGAGCACCGCCGTGAGCGCTGGTGCGGCTGTGACGCGCTTGGTGCAGGTGGGCAGCAAGGCTGCAGCTCAAGGCGGTGCTGGCAGCGGGGACAGTGGCCACGTTCCCCACAGCCTGGTGTGTCTCTGCTCTCTCCCCAGCACCTGTCTGCGGTCAGAGCAGAGACTAGAGGTGCAGGAGCAGCTGCTTGCCCTGCGGCACTGGCTGGACGCCGTAGAGAAGCGGCTACTGGCGCTGCCGGAGCCTGGCACGGCCCTGCAGGTAACGTCTGGCCCTGGGTTATGACTGGGCCATGCAGAGCCGGGCACGACCAGCCCATGTCTGCACTGAGGCTGGTGAGGTCTTGGTGCCCGGAAGGGAGTAAGGCAAGCTGGCTGGGAGTCCCTTCGGCACAGCCCTGCAACCATCCGGTGTCAGGTCTCCTGTCTCCGGCTCCTGCTCCCCAGCCCAACAGTGCTGCTGGCTCGGAGCCCCACGGCCCTGACGGTACTCGTGGTATCACTGCCTTGGAGCCCTGCTGACCACAGGGCCACCACCTGCACCAAGTTCAGCCGCAGCTCATGGCACCGCTGCCTGGGCACGGGGCGAGTGGCCAAACACCGGGGGTGTGGGCCGTGTGAGAGGTGTGCGGCTGTGCATGGGATGTACAGCCGGGCACAAGGGGTGTGCCCTCGTCCGGGCACGACGGGTGTGTGCCCACGCACCGGCTGTGCCGCCGTGTGCTGCCGTGCCCCCTGCCCAGGCGCGGAGCCGCAGCGGGAGCAGTGCAGTGGGGGCTGCCAGCAGCCCCTCCTCGCCGCCCCAGCGCAGCCCCTCGCCGGCTCCTTTTGTTCCAGGCCTGGCCGGCACACGGGCTCCCTCGGCACACATGACGGCACAAACTGAAAGGGCCATTCATTCCGGCCCCGGCGCAGACAAAGCCGAGGCCGCACAGAAACCCACCCGGCTCCCGGGATCTGAGGCTGTGGATTCCAGCCGACCGCTCCCGCCCGGTGCCCCGCGCCGAGCTCCCCTGCCCGGGGCGCCCGTGCCACCCCGAGCCTGGTACCTGGGGCTGCGGAGCGTGCCGGGCGAGCTGCCGGCGGGCGCGTGGGACGGAGGTGGCGAGTGGCTCTGCAGAAAGAGCTGGATCCTCACCCCCTGCCCAGCTTCTGCCTGGCAGGTCCCGGCTGGGCTCTGTGGGGTGCTGTGGGGTGCCTGGAGTACCATGGGGCTCAGACCCATGCTGGGTGCCAAGCACCTCGGTGCCAGCAGTGGAAGGCTCCAGAGCCGTGTGGGGAGGATGATGCAGAGATGCTGCAGGACGGTGTGGAGCCACCGAGGCCCTGGCAGATGCTAATTCCCGGCAGCGTCTCTGGCAGCAGACAAAGCCCCCGGCCCCGCCGCCCGCCGCTCCCAGGAGACCCCAGGGAGCCCCATCCATCAGCGTGGCCGACGCGCCTGCAGCGGCCCCCCGGCTCCCGGGGCCCAGCAAGGGGCACCCACGCGGCTCTGTGGGGCAGGACCCCCGTCATGGGGGGCTCTCACTGGCTGGGAGGCCGCAGTGCTGGAGCTGAGTCAGAGCAGGATGGGGATGGGGCTCACACCACGGGCACACAGTCGGAGGTGCCCCCTGGTCCCATCAGCACCCAGGGTGGCAGCGAGGGTGTTCTGGAGACCCAGGCCTGCAGCACCCTGGCTCTCAGGGTGGGCTTCACGATAGCATCTTGGTAGCCCGGCCTGGCCCCCCAGCCCAGCCCAGCCCTCCTCCACTGAGCCCCCCCAGGCTCCTGGCTGAGAGGCCCTACACCCAAAGAGCCCCAGGGAATGGGGCCAAGCCCTTCAGTGACCACAGCATCCACTGCCTGGGGGCCAGAGCCAGGGTGGGGAGTGCAACCCTAGAGCTGGAGGGACTGTGTCGCTGTGGGGCCGTGACTCCGTGGGGCTGTGCTGTCCTGGGGCTCATTGTGAGGCAGCACAGCCTGGGCTGGTGCCGGTACAGGTGTTGGTGCAGGAGCAGTTGCTGGTGTCGGTGCAGGTGCCGGTGTCAGTGTGGGTGCTGGGGCAGGAGCAGGTGCCGGTGAGAGTGCAGTGCCAGTGCCAGAACAGGTGCTGGTGCCGGTGTCAGTTCTGGTGTCGGTGTTAGTGCTGGCGCCGGTAGCGGTGCTGGTGCTGGTGCCAGTGGCAGTGCGGGGTGCGGGCAGTCGCCCCCGCGGGCGGCGCGGGGCGGGCGGTGGGCCGGCGCCGCCCCTCCCCCGCGGGATGGCTGCGGGGCCCCGGGGGTTTCCCCGGTAACGGCGGCGATCGGCGCCCGGAGGGTTAACGGGGGCGGCGGTGTGTCCGGGGTCAGACCAGCCCCGCCGAGCCGGGCCGGTGCCGGTGCGAGGGTCTCCGCCCGGTGCCCCCCGCGCTCCCCCCGAGCCGCGGGCGCGGCGCACAAAGGCGGCGGAGCCGGGCGGCGGTAACGGGGACCGAGTCTCCCCCCGCTGCCTCCGCCCCGCTCCCCTGCACAGCCCGGGCCCCCCCGGAACGGTAACGGCGGCGGCGGCACCCCCGGCCCGGCCCCATGGACGCCCGAAGTCGCCGAGGGGTGAGTGCGGGGCGGGGGCTCCGCGCGGGTCTGGGACTGCGGTGTGCGCGGAGCCGGGCGGGGTCCGTGTCCCGCAGCCCCCCGGGCGCGCGGTGCGGGGTCTCCCCAGGTCACCCTGCGCCGTGGCCCACCCACCCGTGCAGCCCCGCGGGACCCTGACACGCGGGGCGGTGCGATGGGGTGGGAGTGCGGTGCCCCGCGGGGCTGCACCCACAGAGGTGCGTGTGTCGGGACCCTGCTGTGGGTGTGCATGCGGTGACCGTGGGCGAGGTCGTGCCCGTGGCGTGTTCCGCGGCGTGTTGGGTCGCGCGTGGGGGCTCAGGGTACGGTACCCACGCCAGGGGCGCGGCCGCGGTGGGTGCGTGTGGGTGCACGTGCGCTCCCCACGCGTGTGCGGGGCTGCTACAGGTGTGTTTCATGTCGTGGATGATGCAGGCGTGGGGGGTCCTGTCGCTGCCCCCCCGAGCAGGGGTGTGTGAGCGTGGGGTCTGCCTGTCGGGGGGTGCGTGCACACGAGTGGGAGCGTGTGTGTGGGGTGTGTGTGTGTTTGCACACGTGTGCATGTGATGTGTGTGTGTGTGTACACGCGTGTGTGTGTTTGCACACGTGTGTTTGTGTGTACACACGTGCACAGGGGCGTGTGCCCAGGGCCGTGCCGGAGGGGTGAGGCCGGGGGCCAGGGGTAGCAGCGCTGCGGCTGCGGCGGGGGGGCTGCCGGGGGAGGGTCCTGCCGGGTCACGCCGGGGATTTATGGCTGCGGCAGGGCTTGCAGGCTGGGGAGGCCACCTGCCCGTCCCCTGCCCGCCCCCCGGTTGGTGCCCCCGCCGCCCCCCACCACCCTCAGCCCCCGTCCCCCCCGGGCAGATGCTCCTCTCTCCCGGCTCCGCCGTCCTTGTTAATCCAAAGGCACAAGGCGATGCCGGGCGGGAGCATCTGCCTCTCCCCAGTGCCTGGCGCTGCCGCCGCCGCCGCTGCTGCGTCTTCTGCCGAGACGTCTTGGAGAGGCACTCTGGGCACTGCCGGGGGGTCCCTTGGGGTCCTCTCCCTCCGCCAGTGTCCCATCTCCCTGTCCCCGTGCCCTGGTTCTTGGCAGCCCTTTGCTGGGGGGCCAGGACCTCCAACACCGGAGCGGGAGGTCAGGCAGCCCCGCAGCACAGTGGAGTGAGGGGGCTGACCCGAGTGCAGGCCGGCGTCTGGGGGCCCCGCGGTGGCCCCGGTAACGCGCATCCCCTGGATCGTTGCAGGCCGGGATTTGAGGCGGGGGCCCGGCGCCCGCGCCATGGGGAACTCGGTGAGTCGGCCCAGCTGCCTGGGCGAGAAGAGCCGGCGGCCGGAGGAGCTCCTGCGGGAGCCCGGGCTGGACGCGGGGCAGCCATCCGCCGGAGGCGACTCGGAGGCTTGGCCGGGGCTGCTGGAGAAGGCGCCGGTGCCGGTGGAGAACGGCTGGAGCCCGGTGCCCGGTGCCGTTCGGAGCCGGCCAGGCAGCCCCGTGCTGCGGCGCAGCCAGTCCGAGGTGGCGGTGCAGAACGGGGGTGCAGCTGGAGTTGCGGTGAGGGGGCAGGTGGGGGGCGCAGCCTGGACCCCCCCGCGGGCCAGCGTTCCCCGCAGCACCTGGTCCTGGAAACCTGTCACCACCCGGGAGGTGACAGAGGTGACGGAGGTGACTGAGACCATCGTGACGGAGATCGTGGAGGTGACCGAGTACCCGGCGGGTGAGAAGGGTGGCGAGCCTGTGGTCACCCGGACGGTCACCGTGCTGACGGAGTGCGTGGGGGAGCTCACTGCTGCTGGCTGCACCGGACACACGGATGCCACCGAGGTGACTGACAGACAGCGACCCTTGCTGGGAGGACACTGTGCCAAACCCTGTGCCACAGGACTGCCCTCCGGCGTGGTTTTCTCCACAGCGAGTCTTGACCTTCCTGTCCCTTGGCCAGGGCTCATGTCGAGTCACTGTCTGTGCCCTGGTGGGGGCTGGGCCAGTGGCACCCCTCGTGCTGGGCACCCAGCCTGGCGCTGTAGGACAGGGAGCTCCCTTCCCTCAGCTTCGGCTGGCGGGGGCCATGGGTCTGGAGGGATCCAAACGGCACAGGGTGTGCAGCCCCGGCTTTGGGGAGCCCTGTGAAGGATGCCAGGGAGGACCCCATGGGCTGGGCAGGGTCCCACTGTCTCCGGTGTCACCTCGGGGACAGGGCATGGTGTGGGGGCTGCTGCCAGCCCCATGGCTGCCCTCCACCTGCCCCATGGCTCAGCCACCTCTCCCCACAGGTGTCCTCACGGTCTGTCCCTGTCCCAGAGGAGGCAGCGGACCGGGGCCAGGAGACGCTGGAGCGGCTGCTGGCCTGGGTGGCTGATATGGAGGAGTTGGTGAGCAACCAGAAGCCGCCATCGGCAGAGGCGAAGGTGGTGAAGGCGCAGCTGGAGGAGCAGAAGGTCAGCAGGGCCGGCCGGTGTGTCCCGCCCACGCGCACCCTGGCTGGGGATTAGGAGGCCGGGGGCCAAGTGGCCGCCCAGGGTTGTGCCGAGGTGGCAGGGGTGCACAGGAGTCCCCAGCACAGCGCCGTGTCCCCCATCCCTGCAGCTCCTGAAGCGGCTGCTGGAGGAGAGGAGGCCGCGCGTGGAGCTCGTTCTGCAGGACAGACTGATGGCACAGGGCTCTGGCACGGCAGCGCCCGAGGGCAATGCCGGCCTCTTCAGCCTCGGGGAGAGATGGGACAAGCTGATGCAGGAGGCCGAAGCCAGGTGGGTCAGGGGCCAGGCCTCATCACCGGGCTGGCAGCTGTGGCCCACTGGCACAGGCTCTGCCTGCTGGTGTCCCCCACACGGAGTCTCTGTGACACCCTGATGTCCCTGTGCGCTGCCCCACTGGCACTGGGGCCACCGTGACAGAGGGACCGTCCCCATCGCATCCTGTGCCGCTGCTGCACAGGAGCAGCAGGTCCAGGGCTCTGTGGATGGTCTGGCACGCAGCCCTTCCCACAGGTCCCTCTGTGGGGACACTGGCCCTGCTGGGCAGCACTGGGCATGGGGACCCCAGTGTGGGGGAGAGGGGGCTTTTCTGGCTGGGACCTCAGTCTCGGCGACTGCCACTGCCCGGCTCACCCAGCCCTCCTGGCGCAGGTATGGCTGCCTGGAGCGGATCCTGCCAGCGGCTCAGGGCTTCCAGGAGGCTGTAGACTCTTTCCAGGAGTGGCTCGGTGCCACAGAGCGGCAGCTGGCCCAGCTCTGGCGTGCTGACGGCTGCGTTGGCCGTGTGCAAGATGCCCACCAGCAGACCCAGGTGGGCACAAGGTGGGCGTGGGGTGGGCACAGGGGCACACGAGCACCTGTGTCATCACTGGTCACTGCTACAGGCCCTCTGTGAGGAGATCCGCGGGCGGCTGGGAGAGCTGGATGGCGCCTTGGAGAGCGGGCAGCGGGTCCTGGAGATGGTGACAGGCAAGTGGCAATGGCCAGGAGTGGTGGCCACAGGGTCAGGACCATGGGACTTGGGATGGGATGAGCACAGACAGCAGCAGCCCAGGCCAGCAAGGGGACCCCCAGGCACTGGGGGTCCTTGGGGCGTGCTGCTCCCCACCGGGAGCTGTGGCATGGTGTGAGCAGGCAGACAGCATCCAATGGGATGGAGAGGGGCCAGGGCACAGCCTGCAGGTCAGGGCCGTGGTGGGACAGGGTTCAGTGGTGGTGAGATGCAGCCAGGGAGGTGGATCTTGCTGGCAGTGGGATGAGAGACCAGAGCTGGGTCTGGGAGCAGCAGGAGGCGGGGTAGGAGAGGAGAAAGGTCAGGGCAGAGTGATCATCACGGGCTTGGAAGCTGTTGGTGTGGCCAGTTCCATGTCCAGGGATGCCAGTGCGGTGGCACTGATGCTGGTGTCACACTGCCACAGGGGAGGAGGCCCAGCTGACACAGGAGAAGATGGAGTCACTGAGGATGCGGTACCTCATTGTGGGCCAGAGCAGTGCTGATACTGCGCACCGGCTGGGGCAGACCCTGGAAGCCTCATCTCTCCTGGGCACGGCCCCTGAGGACCTGGCACTATGGCTGAGCCGCATGGAGAAGGAGCTGGGCGAGCAGGAGAGCCAGCAGGATGGCCAAGAGCCCTCAGTCACTGCCAGTGACAGGGAGAAGGTGTGGGACACTGGGCTCCCTGAACCCCTCACCATTGCCACCATTGCTGTCTGCAAGGGGAGTTTGGGTGGGACGCGGTGGGTCATGGCACAGTCCCGGGGGACTGGGATGCGCTGGGTGTCCGTGTCCCAAAGCAGCTGCCCTGGTACGTGCACACCCTTCCAGCTGACGTCTGTCCCTCCACTGCAGTTTGAGCAGGTCCTGGAGTCCCAGCTCACCCGTGTGGCTGGGCTGGGCGAGCGACTGGAGGAGATTGGCCGTGTGCAGCTGGATGCTGAGGCTCTCTGCTCGCAGCTCTCCGAGCAGAAGGTGGGTCTGCAGCAGTGTCCAGGGGTCCCGGGGACACTGACTTGGCATCCCCATCCTGCTGGGTCCTGCCAGGACCTGGCACCCACCTGCGGCTCCATTCCAGCTGCTCTCCGCCGAGATTCTGCACTGCCGGGGCCTCGTTGAGCGTCTCCTGGGGTTCTCGGAGCCGCTGCTACGCTGCTGCCCTGAGCCCCTGCAGCAGCGCCTTCAGGTGAGCTGGGAGGGTGTCGGGGGGACACTGCCAGGACCCAGGGATGGCTGTGCCCTGTGTCCCCGGCCACCCGATGACTCCCTGTCTCTGCAGCCGTCGGTGCAGGCGCTGCGGGAGAGCACGGAGCAGCTCTCCCTGCGCAGCGGTGCCTGTGCCGTGCAGCTGGAGCACGCCCAGTCCCTGCTCACCCAGTTCTCCGAGGCCCTCGAGGAGCTGCTGCCCTGGCTGGAGGAGACGCAGGCCCTGGGGGTGCAGCTCTCCCCCAATGCCATCAGCTACGAGGCCTTCAAGGAGCAGCAGGCGCTGCTGCAGGTGCGGGCAGGGCAGGGGCCAAAGGGACTCGCTCGGCCGCCCCGCGGGTTGGGAGTGGAGAGGTGACGGGATGGGGGTGGCATCGCCATGGGGACCACGGGGCTGGGGCACCACACGAGCAGGACTCCTCTGGGAGCAGCGCACATCCCTGTGGGGCGTATCCCATGAGGCACATCCCACCCCAATGCACCCCCACGGCTCTTCCTCGCTGCCAGAGCCTGCGGGAGGCCATTGCCGAGCACCGGCCGCTGGTGGGGAAGCTGCAGCGCGTGTCAGCGCAGCTGGTGGAGCTGAGCCCAGAGCAGGGAGCCCCGTTCCAGCGGCGCTGGCAGGAGGTGGAGGAGCAGTACGGCCACATCCGCGAACGCGTGCGCCAGGCAGCGGCTCTGCTGGAGGATGCCCTGCCGCGGTACAGCCAGGTACGGGGCTGGCACTGCGATGGGGTGCGTCCCCAGGGGCCTATCCTCGAGTGACCGGGCTGGTCCCCAGCTGTCGGAGCGCATGGATCTGCTGCTGGAGTGCCTGGAGCGGCTGCAGAGCCGGCTGCAGAGCCAGCCGCCTGTCCGCGGCGACGCAGCCCACTTGAGGGAGCAGATCCGGGAGAACAGCCTGGCCTTGGGCGAGCTGGAGAAGCTTGGGGTGGCCCTGGAGGGTGTCCGTGCACAGGGCGAGGAGCTGCTGGCCACCATGCAGGCAGTCAGCTCCGACGCTGCGGCCAGAGGTATCAGGATGGAGGGGTGGGCACGGCTCCGCTGGCAGGCGATCTGTGTCCGTGCCAGGGCTGTGTGTGGGTGCTGGGTCCCTCGCAGCACCCTGATCCCTGACCCGTGGTGCCCCGCAGGGATCCAGGAGCGCACGGCACAGCTGCTGTCGCAGTGGGGCTGCCTGCGCGGCCGCTGCCAGGAGCAGGAGCGGTGGCTTCGGGAGCTGCTGGCACTGGCCGAGCGCTTCTGGCATGGCCTGTCTGAGCTGGCCGTGGCGCTCAGTGACACCCAGCAGCTGGTGCTGGGGCTGGAGGAGGCTGGTGGCGAGCCTGAGGCCATCCGCACGCGGCTGCGCACCATGCAGGTGTGGCTGGGCAGGGGCTTGGTGGGCAGTGCCACGGCACAGGCGGCCCCCTGGTGTGGGCAGTGCCCTGGGCAGCCCCCAGTGTGGGCAGCCCTGAGCCCCATGCCCTGCACAGGCACTGCGGGAGGAGATCGACGCGCTGCAGGGTGAGCTGGACACGCTGGGCAGCCTGGGCGTGGAGCTGATGGCCTCCTGTGGGGACCCTGACAAGCCCGATGTGACCAAGAGCCTGGATGATGTGAGTGTCCTTGGGACTGGGCTCAGGCAGGGACAGGGTCATGGGCTGTGTGGATGCTGCTTGTGGGGGTGGCATGTCCCCTGACCCCCATCAGTGCCACTGACCCCTGCACCCCAGACCCTGCTCAGTGCCACTGACCCCCACAGAACTCCACTGATCATGTGCCCAGGCAGTCCCGTGATGTCTCTGATCCCCATGCCTGCATGCCCGTGCAGTACCACCCCTGTGCCCTGGCATCCCCCATGGCATTAGTGACTCCCACACCCTGTACCCCTGGCGCACTGCTGACCCCCTGTGCCCTGTCCACCCTGACCCCCACGTCCTGTCCCCCTGTGGCCTGGCCCTGCTGTGACATCACTGACCCCCGTGCCCGGCCGCAGCTCTACTCCTCCTGGCACAGCCTGAGCCGGGTGTGGACGGAACGGAACGGGCGCCTTGAGGAGCAGCTCCAGGCCGCCCTCAGCTACCAGGACACGATGCAGGTGGGTACGGGGGCCCTCAGGCAGATCCCCCGTGGATGGGTCTGCGTCACCTTCCTGTCTCCACTCAGGGGTGTGAGGGGCCATGGGGCCACCATGGGGCCACCATGGGACTCCCCAACACCACCCCCCTGTCTTCCCTATCCCCAGCGGCTGCTGGAATGGCTGGACGCAGCCGAGCTGCGCATCGCCGAGGAGTTCCTGGTCGGCGGGGACCTGGACATGGTGCAGCAGCAGCTGGCGGAGCTCAAGGTGCTTTGATGCGCCACGCCGGACCATGCTGTGCCACGCCATGCCCCAATCCCCAGAGCAGGCGGAGGCAGGGAGGGTGGAGGGTGCTCTCAGCAGAGGTGGGATGGAGGGATGGTGGGTTGGACAGTGCTGGTGCCCCAGTGCTGAGCGCTGAGGAGCCAAGTCCTGCCTGGGGTGGCCAAGCCCTGTCCCCCACAAGCCCCACAGGAGCAGCTCAGGGCCCAGGTGCCTGTGCTGTGCCATGTGGTGCCATGGGGACAGGCAGACCCTGTCCCGGTGCGTGGGACCATGTCACCAACCAGTGCCACCCCCCAGGAATTCAAGCGGGAGCTGTACCAGTGCAAGGTGGATGTGGAGAGCCTGCGGCACCAGGGGGGCACGGGGCAGGGGGATGCCCCGGCCACGCTCAGTGACTTCCGCCAGCGCTGGGACCACCTGGAGGAGGAGATCGTCAGCCGACAGGTGGGGAGGGGGCACGGGGGGCACAGGGCAGGGCTTGGAGGACACACGGGGTGCCATCAATGTGCTGGGTGGGTGGGAGTGTCCTGGAGGTACTGGGTGTGTGATGCTGGGTCACCATGGGGAGCTGCAAGTGGACACTGGGTGGGTGCTGGGTGGGCAGATGGGGCCGTGTAGGCACTGGGTGGGTGCTGGGTGGGCAAATGGGGCCGTGTGGGCACTGGGTGGGTGCTGGGTGCTCTGGGCCCGGGCTGCCGTTGCTTCCCCCGACGTCGCAGCTCCCTCCCGACAGCATCAGCTGGAGGCAGCGCTGCTGGGGCTGGGGCAGTTCCAGCACCAGCTGGCGGAGCTGCTGCAGTGGCTGAGCCGCACCGGGGAGCAGCTGCGCGGCCCCGCACCCCTGCGCCCCGACCTGCAGAGCTGCGAGATCGAGCTGGCCAAGCACAAGGTGAGGCTATGCCGTGGCCCGGGGGACACGCGGCCACAGCCACGGTCGCACTGCCGGGTTGTATGTCCTTGGGGTCCTGGCTGTGGTGGCACCCCCAGGGTGGGTGTCCTGGCCACAGGGCGCTGCCCGGCCCCTCCTCGGGTGCTGCGGCAGCAGGGCTGGGTAGGCAGCAACGCGAGGACGCGTCCCCTCCCGCGGTGACACCATGGAAGGAATGAGCTGTCTCCGCGCCGGCCCCGTGCCACAGCCCCTTGCCCGGGCACGCTCGTGATGTGCCTGACGCAGGCGAGGCCGCAAGGGCCGGGCTGTCCCCGCGCCGGGGGGGCCGTGCAAGGGCTGCCTGTCCCGGCCAAGCCCGGCCACGAACCGGCAAATCTTGTGTCTCGGCCCTGCCCCGCACCCTGCTGAGATCAAGAGCCCTGACACCAGCTTGGGGGCACCCACGGGTGCCATCCTTGCCCGATGTGGCACCCTCAGTCCTCAGTGCTGTGGTGGCAGCGATGCTTTGGGCAGCAGAGGTGTCTCGGGGTGAGGGGCTTTGCATGGTGCAGATAGAGGAACGTGGGGGGTGGGTGCCCCTGCCCCGGTCCCAGCCGTGACCCTGCCACCCCATCCCCAGGTGCTGCGGACCGACGTGATGTCCCACGCCCGCACGGTGCAGTCGGTGACTGAGGCCGGGCAGGGGCTGCTGCTGTCCAGCCTGGGGGATAGCGTGGAGGGGCTGCAGCGCAGCCTCCAGCAGCTGGGACAGCACTGGGACCTGGTGCGCAGCGAGACCGAGAGCCGGCAGCTGGAGCTGGAGAACAACCTCAGCCAGGTACGGCCGCGGGACTGCGGCGCTGCCAGGCGGCGGCCACGGCGCTGACCCCCCGTCGCCCGCAGGTGCAGGACATCACGCTGGAAATCACGGAGCTGCTGCAGTGGCTGGAGCAGGTGGAGCTGCAGCTCTTCTGCTCCAAGCCGGCCTGGGGCCACCCGGATGCCACCAAAGAAAAGCTCAATGCACACTTGGTGAGAACTAGCGCCAGACTGGGTCCTGCTGCAGGGCCGGCCCCTGGGGTCTGTTGATCTCTTGGGGGAAGGTGTGCCCCAGATCCACCCCTCTCCACACTGCTGGGCCGGGATCCTTCTCTGCTGCCTCTTCTCCCCAACCGCGCAGACCCTGGTACCCCTCCCTCAGCTGCTCCGTGAGACAGAGCAGGAGCCATCCTTGTCCTTGTCCCTTACCCTGAACCTGTCCCCATCCGCATCCCTGTCTCCATCCCCTCTCCCTGTCCACTGTGGCTGTCTCTGTTGTCCCCATCCCTGTCCCCTGTCTACTTTACCCCTGTCTACTTTGACCCCTCCACATCCCCATCCCTGTCCCCTTTCTCATCCCCATCCCTGTTCCCATCCCCATCTCTGTACCTGTCATCCTCCCCGCCCCATCCCTATCCCCATCCCGATCCCTGTCCCCTTCCTCATCCTGCTCGCTGTCCCCATCCTGACCCGCTGTCCCGGCAGGAGCTGTGCCGGGAGCTGGAGGCGCGGGCGGTCACGTACCGGGGGCTGCGGGAGCGGCTGCAGCGGCTGCTGGACTCGTGCCGCGCCGGCCGGCCCTGCAGCACCGAGCACAGCCTGCGGCTCCTGGAGCAGAAGTGGGAGAGCGTCCAGGCCGAGGCCCAGGAGAGGAAGGTGTGCGGGGTGAGGGGCTGTGACCCCCGGGGGGCTCACCCTGACCAGCCCCGCTCAGGGGCGGCGGGTGCCCGTCTCCACTAGTCCCTGCCCTTGCCCGCAGGAGCGCCTGGCCGAGGGGCTGACGGTCACCACCGAGTTCCACGGCTCTGCGCAGGAGCTGCTGCGCTGGGTGGCCCACGCCGAGGAGCTGCTGGGGTCCCCCGCGCCCCCCAGCTTCGTCCTCGACACCGTCACCGCTCAGATCCAGGAGCACAAGGCAAGAGCGGGCAGGGCCGGTGCGGTGCCCTCAGGGCCAGTTCATGGGGCTGGGGTCTGCCCCGGGGGTCCTGCGTGGCCCCTGCAGGGATCTTCCCCGGGCTGCAAGCGGTACGTCTGTCCCCACAGCAGGAGAGTGAGTGGGCTCGGTGCCCCATCCCAGCATGGGCTGTGCCTGGTGCTCTGTGTCTTGTTCTGGCACGGGCTGTGTGCGGGGGCTCCTCACCTGCCCCAGGACCACCCACACTCAGCTGCCCCCTCCCCGTAGGCCCTGGTGAAGGAGGCAAATGCCCACGGGGAGAAGCTGGGCAGCCTGGAGGCCGTGGCCGCTCGCCTGAAGGATTTCAGCCGGAAGCAGGACGGGGCCGTCATCCAGAACCTGGTGCTGGCGGCGAGGGAGCGCCTGGGCAAGGTCCTGCAGCGGGCGGCCGAGCGGGGGGCGGCGCTGGAGGAGGCCCGAAAACGCAGCAAGCAGGTACCGGGACCCAGCCCAGCCACATCACGGGCTGGGGAGGGGGCTCTGCCCCTTGGTTTGCTTTGGACACGGGCCTGGAGGGACAGCACAAGGGGGAATGCCTTCCCACGGACAGAGGGCAGGGTTAGATGGGATATTGGGAAGAAATTCTTGCCTGTGAGGGTGGTTTCCCAGAGAAGCTGTGTCTGCCCCATCCTCGGATGTGTCCAAGACCAAGTTGGATGGGGCTTGGAGCAACCTGGTCTAGGGGAAGGTGTCCCTGCCTGTGGCAGGGGGGTGGAACTGGATGGGCTTTAAGGTCCTTTCAACCCAAGCCATCCCGGGACTGTTGATTCCATGACATGGGCCCTGCCGGGAGCTGTGCCAGGAAGGAACCACGTGGCTCCAGTGTTGTCACTGTGCTGTTCATGGTGTGCCCCATGGTGGTGCCCAGGCCGTGCCACTCCTTTGAGTGGCTCCATGGCTCCTGTCTGGGTCAGCCCAGATCCGCTTTGCCCCTGTGTCTCCCCCTCAGCCCCCACAGCCCTCTCCTCCACTGCAGTTCAGCGAGTCCCGGCGGCTGCTCCTGGACTGGATGGACGAGGTGGAGCAGAGCCTGGAGGTACCGCAGGATGCTGCCACCAGCCAGGAGGAGATCAAGTGCCAGCTGGCTGACCACAAGGTGAGGGCTGCCCCACTCCCTGGCATGGGGGGTCCCGGGAGGGTGGGGTGCACAGAGCTGGAGTTCTGGGGGCTGCAGAGGGGGATCCCCGGCTGCCAGGGGGGTTGAACAACCCCCCAGGGCCATCCTGCAGAGTTGGGAGACCTGGGGTAGGGGAGCGCTGGGCCAAGGGATGTTGGCACCCCAACAGTCCCAGAGGTCTTGGGGGAGGAGCTGGGGGACCCAACACCCACCTGTGGGGTGCGTGGGGCCCCTGCAGGCATTCCAGAAGGTGCTGCGGGCAAAGCGTCCGGTGTACGAGGCGACGCTGCGGAGCGGGCGGGCGCTGCGGGAGGGGGCCCGGCTCCCCCAGGACCTGCAGCCGCTGGAGGAGCTGCTGGGGGAGCTGAAGGAGCGCTGGGATGCACTGTGCAGCCACGCTGCAGAGAGGTGGGAATGGGGCGAGGGGGAGTGGGATGGGATGAGAATGAGATGCAGGTGGGATTGGAATGGGTTGGAATGGGGATGGGATCGGGAAGGGGTGGAATGGGAATAGGGATGGAAATGGTATGGGATGGTACTGTCTGTTCTCCACTCGCTGCGTGGGTCCCAGGCAGGCACATGGAACTGCCCTTCCTCCCCGAGCATCCTGGTCCCTGCTACGGGACCCCATTCCCAGCATTGCTGGACTCTGCCCTTGGGGTGCAACTGGGCCCTATCTGTGTCCATAACAGCGCTACCAGGACCTGTCCCTGGCCATAACGGCACTGCCAGGACCTGTCCCTGGCCATAATGGTGCTGCCAGCTCTGTGGGGTGGCTCCATGGGGTTACCCCCAGCACCTGGGTGCTGCAGCATCTCCCGTGCCCCCCTCGCAGGCAGCACAAGCTGGAGGAGAACCTGCTCTTCTCGGGCAAGTTCACGGACGCACTGCAGGCCCTCATGGACTGGCTGTACCGCGCCGAGCCACAGCTCAGCGAGGATGTGCCCGTCGGAGGGGACCGGGACCTGGTCGGGGACCTCATGGACAAGCACAAGGTGGGTGGCCCGAGGCCTGGGGGGGCCCCGCCCAGTATGGGCCCCCAGGAAGCCTCAGGCTGTGCCCACCCTCCATCTGGGACAGCACCAGAGCCAGGCACAGGATGGGGCATTGACCACTGGAGTGACCCCTGCTTGACCCCAGCTTGTGCCCTTTGTCCTGGGCCCCACATACCCCAGTGCTGGGAAGGGTTTGGGGTGCAGGGGAGCCCTGTGCCCATTGCTGTGAGGGTTTGGGGTGCAGGGGAGCCCTGTGCCCACTGCTGTGAGGATCTGGGGGGGTGCAGGGGAGCCCTGCGTGGTAGCGGGTCCAGGTGGGACCCCATCCCACCCTCCTGCCCTCCCTGCCAGGTGTTCCAGAAGGAGCTGGGCAAACGTGCCAGCTGCATAAAGACGCTGAAGCGCTCGGTGCGGGACCTGACGCGCGGCAGCAGCAGCGTGGACTCGCAGTGGCTGCAGCGGCAGGTGGAGGAGCTCAGCACTCGCTGGGACCTGGTTTGCAAACTCTCCCTCTCCAAGCAAGCCCGGCTGGAGGCTGCACTGCGGCAGGTGAGGGCTGGGGGGGTAGCAGGGGAACCCCCAGGTTGGGATCTGCAGCCGGTGCCCCCATGGGGGAAGGCTGAGATGGCTGTGGGGGTGTGGGGTGTCCGGGTGGTGGGTGGCTGCGTTTCCAGGGTGCTCCATGGGGTGCCCAGGCTTGGTGGGTGGCTGTGCACTGGAGGGGTGCTCTGGGCTACCTGGGTGGTGTGGGTGCCTTTTGGGGTTCTCCGTGGGGTGCCTGGGCTCGGTGTGTGGGGTTCTGTGACGCAAGGTGCCGTGGCCAGGTGCCAGGCTGGTTGCTGTGAGTGCCTGTTGCAGATGTGAACGTGTGCAGGGCGCCTGGGGCAGGTGGCTGGGTGGTACAGGGAGGTACTGAAGGGTCAGAGGAAATCGTGTCCAGGTGTAGAGCTGGGTGCGGGGCATCCCCTCGATCCCACAGTGGGGTTGGAGAGAGGCTGGCAGCAGCTCTCCCTTGGCACAGCATGCTGCCAGTGCCTGTGCCAGGGGCTTGTCCATCCAGCAGCGCAGGGCTCAGGGCCTGGCCAGGAGATTCAGGGGTCTGGGGGCTCAGGGGCCGGGACCGGGGTCTGCAAGGTGGGTGCTGAGCAGGTCCCCGCTGTCGTGGCAGGCGGAGGAGTTCCACACCCTGGTGCACTCCTTCCTGGGGCGCCTGACTGAGTCAGAGAAGACCCTCAAGTACGGAGTCTTCCCCGAGGAGGAGGCGGCTGTGCAGGAGTGCCAGACCCAGCTGCAGGTGGGTGCCAGCCCCCCGCCCCCAGTCCCCGCCTCAGGTTGGCTCCAGCTTTGCCCCAGGACACCCAACACTGGGGTCAGCTGGCCCCAGCCAGCCCCTGCTGGGCTGTGGGATCCCCACTGCAAGACACGGGATGTTGGGTGCCACCACAGAGACATGTGCGATGTTGAGTCCCACCACACCAAGAGCACGGGGTTTGGGGCTCCAAATGCCCTGAGGTGGGGAGATTTGGGCACCCCCACCCCAATCCACCCATCCCTCTGGCGCAGGGGGGTGCGGTGGTGTCTGGAGGGCTGAGCCCTGGCCGTACCATGGTCCATGTCCCCCCAGGAGCTGATGCAGTCCTTGCAGTGCCAGCAGCTGGAGCTGGAGTGCATCACCTCGCTGGGGGAGGAGATCCTCACCACCTGCCATCCCGACTCCATCATCACCATCAAATCCTGGGTCACGGTCGCCAAGAGCCGCTTCCAGGAGGTGAGACAGGTGCCCTGCTCCCATCCCTGCCTGGGGGAGCAGAGTGGCACCCGCACCTGGGGCAGGCACAGCCCCACACCTCTCCCACTGCCCCACACCTCTCCCACCACCAGGGACTGCCTGGGGCAGCCCCCCCAACCAGTGCATTGCGGGGAGCTGGGGGTGCCCGGCCCCAAAGGGTCTTGGCCTTGCCAGTGCCCCCCCATGCTCCCCCATCCTGTGGCCTCACAGGGGGCCACCTGGGGCCTCCGCAGCCCCCCTTGGGCGGTGGTGGCTCATTCCTGTGCAATGGCAGCCACCACGCAGCTGAGGCAGGGAAACCTGGGAGCAGTGTCCCAGGGACCCTCACCCCAGACCCTGCTCCCACAGGGGCCCAGGGCCTTCCTGGGTTTTGTGGGTTTGCAGGTAAGAGACTCCTGGCACTCCTGGGACCGGTCTGGCAGGTTCAGCCGATCCCACACAAAGCCCTTATTGAGCAGAGACCTGCAGGATCTGCTCTGGATCTGACCTGGGGCTGCCCCCCTCACTCCACTCACCCCAAAACAGGAGGGCAGCTGGCATGTCCACACAGCACAGACCTGGGGACCCTTGGCACATGGGGGTCAGCACCCCCAGCCCTTCCTCAGCTGCCCAACAGGAGCCTGGTCCTGCCCCGTGTCCCTGCCCCGCGTCCCTGCCCCGCGTCCCTGCCCCGCGTCCCTGC
>NW_024581023.1:60547-82053 GCF_017639235.1 Corvus kubaryi
GTCCCTGCCCCGCGTCCCTGCCCCGCGTCCCTGCCCCGCGTCCCTGCCCCATGTCCCTGCCCCATGTCCCTGCCCTACGTTTACTACAGCTGCTGGCCGTGGGTCCATGTGCCTGCCCCATAGTCATGGTGGGCTGTGGAGCCCCCACGTCTCTGCCCCATGGTCACTAGGGCAGCTGGTGTGGTTCCACGAGCCTGTCCCATGGCCATGGTGGCCGTGGCTCCTGGTGCCGACTTGTTCCCCTCAAAGCAATGGCCCTGTGGCATCTGCTCCAGATGGGAGCCCTTGGGGTCCGCAGTGGGGTGCCCCCCATGCCCCACTGGCCCTGGCTGCCCTGCAGGTGCTGAGCTGGGCGCAGCAGCAGGGCGAGCGGCTGCGGGCACAGGCGGCCGTGCTGGCGGCTGAGCGGGAGGAGACGGAGCAGCTCCTGGACTGGATCACGGCTGCCGAGGAGGCTCTGGGGCTGCGGGACCAGGAGCCGCTGCCAGAGGAGGCCGAGCAGCTGGAGGAGCTCAGTGCCCAGCACGTGGTGAGGGACTGCAAACCTGGCACTCCCTGGGGACCCTGTCACCCCCCTCACACACCCCATCCAGCCCTGGGCGAGCACCTGGCCTGACTGAGGGCTTTGGGGAGCACCGGGCTGGGGTCGTGGGTGGTGCTTGCACGGCAGCAGCTTTTGTGTTGCGCTGTCCAAGCCCGTCACGTCCGTACCACACGCTGCTGGTTAGGGAGGGTCCTGGGAGGGGGACAGTGGGGCCCCAGGGCCGTGGAGTGCTCAGCACCAGCGCTCCATGGCAGGTGTTCATGGAGGAGCTGAACCGCAAGCAGCCAGACGTGGAGAAGGTCACCAAGAGCTGCAAGAGGAAGCTGGCGGTGGATCTGGGCCCCCCGGCAACCCGCCGACTGGCCACACGTAAGGACCCCCATCATCATCCCCCACACACCCCGGACTCTCAGCCGCCCCCTCACGCCCCTCTCCCCAGGTCGCCGCAGTGGTGGGAAGGCGCAGGGCACGGCGGCGGTGCCGCTCGGGGGGCTGGAGCCCCAGACACCCCTCATGGCCCAGCTCCTGCACCGCTGGCAGCAGCTCTGGCTGCTGGCCCTGGACCGGCAGTACCGGCTGGAGACGGCCCTGCAGCGCCTGCGGGAGGTAGGGGCACCCCAGGGGTCCCACTGCCCCGGGGTCTTCTGCCCATGGGACCCCCTGGCCCCAGGTCAGATGCAGATGGGGTCAGCAGTCCCAGGCCCTGTCCCTGCAGCTGGGGGTCCCAGCGCACCCCATGGGTGCACCTTGACATCCCTGAGTGGCTGCTGGAGCCCAGGGTCCCCCGTACACCCCAGAGTCGGGGTCCTGGGCAGAGACATCCCCCTTGCAGCCTTGGCAGGGCCAGGGCTGGGAGCAGCCGGGCTGCACAGCTGGGCCTGAATGTGGGGTGCAGCGTGGTCACTCCGGCTGACGCGGGGTGGATGAGGGGGTCCCGCTGTTGTGTTAATCCCCATGTGTGCCCCTCCAAGCTGGAGGAGTTCGCACACTTTGACTTCGGGGTCTGGAGGAAGCGCTACATGCAGTGGATCAGCCAGATGAAGTCCCGTGTCCTGGACGTTTTCCGCGGCATCGACAGGGACCAGGACGGGCGCATCAGCCAGCGGGAATTCATCGAGAGTGTCCTTGCCTCCAGTGGGTGCCGGGGGGACTGGAGGAGGCTGAGGGGGCTGGCACTGGGGGGCTGAGGGTCCCCGTCCCCCCACAGAGTTCCCCACCAACATCCTGGAGATGAATGCCGTGGCCAGCATCTTCGACATGAACGGCGACGGCTTCATCGACTACTATGAGTTCGTCAGTGCTCTGCACCCCAACCGTGACCCGCTGCGCCGCTCTGCCGACGCTGATCAGATCCAGGATGAGGTGTGGGGGGGACAGCGGGGGGGCTGGAAGGGTGGGGGCCCTGCCTGGGTCTGAGCTGAGCGTGCCCCCACAGGTGAACAGGCAAGTGGCCCAGTGCAACTGTGCCAAGCGCTTCCAGGTGGAGCAGATCAGCGCCAACAGGTACCGGGTAAGTGCCGACCCGTGGCACTGCCGCAGGCACCAGCCCTTGGTCCCCAGCGCGGGGTTCCGGCTTGCTCTGACGCCTGTGCACAGCCTGCCCCGTGCCGGGTCCTGCAGGGGCAGGGAAGTGGCACATCCCCACGCCCGAGGAGCCCTGGCTCCTGTGGGAGGGCAGTGCCAGCGGGGCTGGAGGGCCCGCAGGGATGGGCAGGTCTGGGTGCTGGCACCTGCTCCGGCACCCCTTCCCAATGCCCAGCCCTGCCCAAAACCCTGGCCCCCACCGTGCCCCAACGTCCCTCTCCCCGCAGTTCGGGGAGTCGCAGCAGCTGCGGATGGTGCGGATCCTGCGCAGCACCCTCATGGTGCGGGTGGGTGGGGGCTGGATTGCCCTGGACGAGTTCCTGGTGAAGAATGACCCCTGCAGAGGTGGGTGTGGGGGTCCCACACCGGGCACTGGTGCGGGGGGTCCCCGTGCCTGGCGCGGTGCCTGCGGGCCATGCGGGTCAGCGGGGGCCGGGGGGGCACAGCTTACCGCGCTCCCCAGGGTCTCGCACTGCTGGGACCCCATCACTGCCAGCTCGCTGCCTCCCTTGTCCCCAGTGAAGGGAAGGACCAACCTGAAGATCAACGAGAAGTACCTGTCCTCAGACGTCTTTGGAGCCGCCGCCGCCACCAGGTGTGCGGGGAACCAGTCGGCCGCCTCCTCCAAAGTGCTGTCCCCGAGCCGCTCCAACTCCAGCCTCAGCCTCTACAGCAGCGCCTCGGCTCCCAGCAGCCCCCTGGCCAGGAAGGTAAAGGCCGTGGAGCCCCCCCTGGAGGCGCGGACCCCCCCCCACCCCGCCTGCCACGGGGCACTGACGCTCACCCTTCCCAGTCGGTGCTGCGGAGGACGCGCTCCGGGGACCGGTGTCCGCGCTCCCGGGGCTCGGGGCTGCCCGACGGAGCCGAGCTGCACTTCAGTGCGGCTGAGGAGAGCCTGGCTGTGGCACCCCCAGGTGAGTGCCGGGCCGCTCCGAGGTCCCTGCCGCCCCGTAGCGCTGAAGGCACAGGGGAGCCGGGGTCGGTGTGTGGTGTGGGGTGGCGCAGCGGGGCCGTCCCCCGGTCCCTCGGAGCGCTGGAGCCGGGTGCAGGAGAGCTCCCCGCTCCAGCGCCGCCCCCGTGCCCTCGCAGAGCCGCCCGAAGGGTCCCCTCCGGAGCGCTGCAGCCCCTGCCGCTGACCCCTGCGCCCGCCCTGCGCCCAGCACCCTCGGCCGGCCCCTCTCAGGACCCTCCTCCCCGAGGCTGGAGGACGGCGAAGCCGCGGCCGTGCCCCCCGCGGGTCTCCGGCCCGGCGCTGCGGCCCCCCGAGCGGGGCTGAGCTGTCTGTCCGTCACCGATCCCGCCGGGGCCAAGTCCGGCGGATATGCAAGTATCTCCCGACACACACCAAGCCCCCGGGCTCTGGTCTCCCGCCCCACGGCTCCACCGGGCAGCGCGGGGGGGTCTGAGCCCCGGTGCCCCGCTCCCAGTGCCCGGGGCTGTGGGACCAGCCAGGCACCCCCGCGCTGGGCCCTGTCCTTCTCCGTGCCGTCAGCTCAGGGTGGCTGCGGTACCCCCGGCGTTTGGCGTTGCTGACGGGGGTCCCCATCCTGCCTCCCATGCCCCGGCGGGAGGTGGCCAGGCTCGGTACCCGGGCACCGGGACCCCTGGCTGGGTGCCGAGCCCCGTTTCTGGTGCTAACCCTCACCCCTCGGCCTTCGGCGTGCGCGCACGGGCCCCCGGCTCTGGCCGCCCCTGCCCCGGCGGGGCGGGGGCTGCCACGGGTGGGGGTCCCTCGCGCCTGCCCTCCCGTCCTGCCAGCGGCACCGGCGGGCAGCGGGACCCCCGCCCTGCTGACGCATGCTCGTGCCACCGTGCCACCCCGCTAACCGGACAGCAGTAGAGCTGAATGTAACCCCGGCCGGGCCCACCCGCCGCCACAATAAACTGTAGTGAGGTTCCTTTTTCTATGAGCACCCAGACGGAGTCTGTCCGTCCGTCTGTCTGCTCGGGGAGGGGCTCCACTCCATCCGTCTGTCTGCTTGCCCCTCTGCTGAGGCAGGGGTCCGTCAGTCTGTCTGTGTGCTCGGGGCGGGAGGCTGCACTCTGTCTGGCTTGTGTGCTCACCCCACTCTCGGGGCTGCGGTCTGTCGGTCTGTCTCTGTGCTCAGGGCCAGGGGCTGCAGTCTGTCGGTCTGTCCATCCCCTCACCGTGCTGTCAGGACAGGGGGTGCTGAGTCTGGGCAGCGCAGGCGGTGTCACATCGCCAAAGCAGGTGCATAGCAGCGCGGTGGCACTCGGTGGCTGGGCACGGCCGGGTGTGCCGCAGCCGGTGCCACCGGCAGAGCTGCCTGGCGCCAGAGCCGCGGCTGGCGAGCCCCAGGCGCTGCAGTGGTGCCAGCGGGCACCGCGCCGCATCACCTCCTTTTCCAAGGAAGGCATTGCTGGCATTCCTGCTGTGCCCACGCTGGGCAGCACGGGGAGAGGCCAGATCCCTGTCCTGGACTGCTGGCTGCTTTTTGGATACCCCTCAGCCCTGAGGGCACCGGGAATGTCTGCGTGGTCCCCAGCCAGCGTGGATCTGGCAGCTGTGCATCCATCACCTGCATGTCCCGTCACAGTTAGAATGTCTGGGGGACAGCTGGGACGGGCCCAGCTGCCTGTCAGGATGGGATGGGGTGTCTGGAGGCACTGGCTGTGTCCCCACTCCAAGAGCTGGGGGACACCTTGAGCATGGGGACTGTCCCCAGGCATTGCAGCACCACGGCCCTTGCCTGGCACCTCCCCGCCTTGGAGGAGTCCCAGACCCCATGCACGAGGGCTGTGCCTGTTCTCTTTGGTCCCCCATCAGCACTGCCTGGCTGCCCCCTCCCAATCTCGGTCCCTTTGGTCACCAGGCCATGTCCTCATGGCTTCCAGTCCCTTTTTTGCACTGTTTCACCCTAAAAGCCTCTGTCCACTCATTTTCTTCTGAATAAACACAGAGCCAAAGGGTCCAGGACTGGAATTGTACCTGTGCCGGGCACATCTCTGGCCACGCACAGAGGAGCCCCATGAATGCCCTGGCACAGGTCAGGACCCCTTGCCCGGCACTGCCGCAGCCCCCCAAGAGCAGGGCTGAGCCTGTGGCTCTCCGTGGCACATCTGCCAGCACATCCCGGGACAATCCTGCAGCGCTGCCGGCGCAGGCTGGAACCGCCAGTACAAGTTGCGTTGCACATTCCGATGCCTATGGAAATCTCATCCACCCCTCCCAGCTGGGACAATGTGCCTGGCACCACCGGCATCACCGGCACTGCGGCTTGTGTCAGCCGCATCCTGAGCCCCAGGCAACAGCGCTGGCTTGGGAAGCAAAGACGACAGGCATGCGGTGGCTGGGCCTACACCAAACTGTTTTGTGTTTTTGCTGCAGTGCAGCCCCTGGGGGTGCAGCAAGGCTGGCACTGATACAATGGACAGACACACCCACGCGGAGCGCAGGAATGGGCACACGGGAACTGCACCCACTGAAACTTCACCATCCTCATGGAGAGGAGGTGGGGAGCAGGGATGCACTGGGAGAGCCTCCGTGGCTCTCCGTGGTTGGTGTCTGCAGCATATGCTGAGTTTGAGGGATCACATTGCCAGGGCCGCAGGTGAGCAGGAGGTAGCAGTGGGGAGTGGGGCTGGACACTCGGCCCCAGGTGGGACCACCATGGTTGGGTGCTCAGCTGTGAGCCCCCGAGTCCCACAGCCCCGCTCATGGGTTGAAGCAGCTGTCCCAGAGCTGGCTGACCCCACTGCAGGGAACCAGAGGCAGGTGCTGCCCTGTTGCCCAGCCACCCCAGCACTCACCCTGGCTGTGGGAACCCTGGTAGGGGAACATGGCCTGCCTGACATCCCGTTCCACACACCCCACGCAGCCAGCCCAGACCTGGCTGGAGCCACTCATTTCATCCCACCCAACAGAGCCTGGGTCCGCCTTGGGGATGAGTGGCCGTGCCCCAGGGCAGGGGACTGGCAAAGGGGAGAGCACTCAGGTGTGTCCCCCCAGACACCTCCGATCCTCTCTCTGGGGTGTGAAGAAAACCGGTGCCAGGGCAGCTCCCCCAGCCCCGAGGCACCGCCCAGCTTGTGCCACTCTGCTCCTGGCTTTCCTGCCCTCAGCACAGCTGTGTCCCAGGCTGCTCCATCTCCCACCCGCAGGCATCGGGCTCTCCTGTCTGCAGCTTGCACCCACCCACATCCTGGGTGAAGCCTTTGCCCGGTGCCTTGGGCTAGTGTGGCTAGGGAAGGAATGAGAGCTACAGGCTGGAGCCCTCCAGGCCCCATCCTGCCCTATGGAAACCACTATCCAGGCACAGGGCCGGGACGGTGGCGGGGCTGGAGGCAATGGCGTGTTGGCAATGGAGGCTGGCAGGGCTGGAGGCCCCAGGGCTGTGTGGCTTGGCATCAACACCATCTCTAATCTCAGCTGGGGCCAGCTTGTGTCCAAGCACATGCATGTGAGTGTGTGGAGCCACTTGCACGGCAAATGTGTGTGAGCATCTGAGCTCACTTGTACGTGAGGTTGTGGGCACCAGTGCTGGGCATCGAAGCCCCAGCGGGCACCTCCCGGTGCTGAGCTCAGCGTCTGACCCCAGCCCCAGTGACGGCTGCGCTCCTGCTCTGCCTCTGCCCTTCCCCAGCATCTGCCCCGAGGGATAGGGAGTGTGGCGACTCACACCCAAGCCGGCCCATCCTCCTTGTGCTGCCACCGCCACTCCGCCGGTGCCACCAGCAGCACACTGATCCCCCCCAGAGCTGGGGCCTGTGCACTTTGCTGCTGGTCCTTGGGCTGTCCGTGAGCCTGGGCTGACAGCAGCTGGGACACACAGACATGGCACAGGGGACTCGTGCTGCCTGGTGATGCAGCGAGCACCAGGGGCTGTGCTGGGGGCATTGGATGGGATGTCCCTGCGTATGGGAGCTCGGCCAGTGGCAGCAGTTTGTGGTGGGTGGAGTGGCTGCTGCTGGGACCCCTCACTGGCTCTGCCAGCTCCGCCCAAGCTCCCGCCACTCCTGCTCAGACCCAGCGCCTTCCCCACAGCCCCTGCTGGCAGCTGGGCATGGCAACTCTGCCAGCGCACCCGTGACACCCGGCTCAGTTGGCCACCAACCCAGCACGGGGGGTTTCCACTGTAGGACAACTCCTCCAACACAGAGTGACCACATCCCAGCGCCTCTGGGCTCCCCCCTCCCCACAGCCATTGTCCCTGTGGCCCCACAGCTTGGCTGGCATGGCAGGGGTGTCACCGAGGCTCCGGGAGCCGTGGCTGCCCACAGGCAGGGGAGAGGTGCCCAGGCTGGTCGCTCCTCGTCCTTGTCGGCAGCCGAGGAGCTTTGATGAAGCTGTGCGTGCTTTGGTTGGATTTGCCCACATCGCAGCTGCTCATTACGGCTCATTAACACCACAGCCCTTTCCCGCCGCCACGGGCAACAACAGTCACCCTGCACTGGCTGGGGGAGTGTTGCAGGGCTCAGCATGGCCCAGTATGGCCCAGCACAACCCAGTATGGCCCAGCACAGTGCACTGGGTCCTGTGTGCAAAGCTGTGCTGCCCCAATAGGCACCTGAGGTCTCCTCCTGCCTGTCCCTTCAGCCCGGCAGAGAGGCCATGCCCCCATCAGCCGTGCCCATCTCGCCGGTCACTGGCCACCATGTCCATGCCTGGTCCCGCTGCAGCCCCGGGGCTGGCTGGACGCCCAGCATGGGTCACAGGGCCGCAGGGCAGCTGCAGAGAGGCTCCGCTGGTCCCCGCCCTGCTGGAGATGAGCAGCTCAGCACCTCGGCAGCAGAAGTTCCGTGGTGCCCGTGCCGAGCCCTCTGTGGTGGCAGCGAACACTTAAGCGCTGTTTGCCGATGGATTAAAGCTCCTCAGCACCTCTCATGAGCAGCACCTCCGCCAACGCCTGGGCAGCCGTCAGAAACTTGTGCCAGTTTCTGGGACACAGCTGCCCCTCCATGGCCCATAGGAGCAGGGATGAGCACGGTGGCAGCCACCGGCCCCGCCAGGAAGGATGCAGTCCCTGCCGCTCTCACCGGCCCTACTGGTGCTGCCCCTGTTCAGACATCACCCCACAAGTCCAGGGCATTGTGCCAGCCAGTGCCTCTCTTGATTCGGCAGCTCTGGGTGCTCCAGGTGACCCTGCCCGGGTTCCTTCGCCCTCCTGAACCACCAGCTTGGCACTGCCAAAGCAGGGGGCACACAGGGGCCACCCTGCCCAGGTGTTTGGCAGTGCCATTCCAATGGGAATGCCCCTCCACCTGGAGTGCACCACCACTGCCAGGACTGGCTGCACCCACAGCGGGCACCAGGGCTCCGTGCCCACTGGACCACATCGTGCGGCATCGTGGGCTCGCCCAGCCAGCCCCGTGCCTGGATACCGGCACCTCTCCAGATAACACACTCCCACACACCATAAACATCTTGCCCAAGTGCTGCATCCCTCCCGCAGCACCTCGCCCTGCAGGGTGGGACTGGAAGAGGCTGTGGCATGACCCCCCTGCCCCAGTGGCCCCAAAGGCCTCTTTGTCCTGTGTGGTACCCGCTGCTCTCACAGGGCCCACCAAGTACCTGTGGCACTGGGGAGAGGGCTCAGGGTGCTCAGAGGGGAGCAGGAGCAGGATGTGGAGCTGGCTGCAGGGTCTGGAGAGAGGGTGTGGAGCTGGTAACAGAGGCAGGGCAGGGGTGTTTGGGTGACTCAAGCAGCAACAGGATGGTTTGGCATGTTTTGGGCAATTCAGGCTTCATGCACATCCAGGGGTGTGGGCAAGACTGGGGGGAGCAGGGAAGGATCCCTCCTCTACCCCAGCTGCCGTGGTGCTGGGTTTAGGCCTACACTGGGGGTCTGTCAGCCCTGCAGGTGCAGCCTGGCCAATTCAACGAGGCACAGGGGCACTGCTGGCAGTGGGGCGGGTTTGGGGGGGTGATGGAGAGAAGGATGAGGAGCTGCTGGGGATGAAGGCAGTGCTGACCCTGGGGAGGAAGGTCTCTGCTCTTCACTCTCACCTCCTCTGTGGAGGGCACAGCCCACCGGAACAGGGCCACCTTCTGCACCTCAGCCCTTTTGGGACCAGTGAACCCCTGCAAGGAGGGACCCCAGCTCCCAGAGGGAGCTGTGGGGAGGGCTGGCCCGAGAGTTTCTGCGAGGGCTGGGCTGCTGTGTCATCCCCAGGGGCGGGGAAGGGCCAGGTTTTAAACGTGCTCTGGTCCCGGCCAGGAAGCAGCAGTGGAACTCCGGGCACCTGCCAGAGGAGCCCGTTGTGTGACCGCCGTGCACAGGTAGGAGAGCTCGGGCGGAGCGGACCCTGGCTGGGCACCACGGGCCCCCCGTGCCGGGGGCTGCAGGGGATAGAAGCGCTCCCTCGATCCCCGGTATGGGAGGAATGCAGCAGCACTGCCGGTGCCGGGGTGGGACCGTGGGCGTAGGGCAGCAGCCGCACGGGGCTGTGGCACCCTGGGCACTGCCAGCCGTCCTGCGGCACAGGGGGAGGATGGCGGTCCCTGACCCCGGCACTTCCCAGGAGCAGGACAGGAGGTGATGGCTGCCCGGGCAAGACGGGCTCCCGGGAAAAGCCCGTGATGCCTCGAGGCTCCGACGGCGCAGGTGGGCTCGGTGGGTGCTGAGGAAGGGGCAGGTAGTGGGGCAGGGCAGGCGGTGGACTGGCAGCAGCCTCCCACAGTAGCCGGTGAGGCGGGTCCACGGTGCGGTGGGGTCGTCCCTATGGACAGGGTGCGACTTCATGCTACAGCAGCCGCATTCGGGCACCGGGTAGGACCCCGGCGCTGCGGACCCCGCAGCACTGCCCGGGAAGGGGTGCTGAGCTGCCCCCAGCCCGCTCAGAGCAGGGCCCCCCAAAGCGCGGCCCAGCTCCCTCCCTGTTCCCATCACCCTCCGCCACTGCCCCAGAAAACTTCCCTGCTGCTCTCCCTCCCCCGAAACACTGCCGGCCTCAGCCTGTCCCACGAGACACCACCCTGCAGACTCTCCCCGGCCCCGCCAAGCTCCCACCCCCAGCCCCAGCCTCTCCCAGCGCTCTGCAGTCCCTGCCCCAGCAGACAACTCCTCCGCCACCCTCTCCCGACACCATGTCCCCCACTCTGCCAGTAAAACCTGTCCCTTCTCCCGGTCCCTCCCCAGGGCCCCCGGCAGCCTCTCCCTCCCCAGCCGGTGCCGGTCTCCGGGTGCTCCCTGAGGGTGCAGACGTGCGGATTGTCCCGCGGGACGTGGGGCAGCGGCACCGCCGAGTGTGCGAGGAAGGGCCTTGCAAGGGGACTCCCGCGGGTGGCGGTGGGTGCGCGGAGGCCGCGGCTCATACTGGTGCCAGCGACTTCCCTGACGCAGCCGGGAGTGAAAGCCACGGAGCAGTGGTTGCGGCTGCCAGGGAGTGCTGCCCGCGTCGGGGAGAGACCGTGGCCCCGGGCAGGGTGGCAGGTGCCAACACCTCTGCCAGGAATCTCCCTGCCTTCGTCGGCAAAGTCGGTTACTCAAAGTTTCCGATGGGGCTGATGCCTTCTGACGAAAGGGAGCGGAGCCCTTCCCCTGCCGCTCCCCCTCCGCCTCCCCCTGCCTGGGGAGGGGCAGGGGGCAACACCTCGGCCCTTTGATTCCCCAGACCTCCAGGCTTGCAAGCTGCCACAGTTCTGGGTGGTAATGCCAACATTCCATCTGCACTGCGGGGCCAGTGGCCAGTTTGCGGGAACATGTGGGGACCTGCCTGGGGCTGTCCGGATACTGGAACCACACCGGTGCTGGTGTCCGCGGCCGTCTCAGCTCTGGGACATGCAGGGACCTGCCTGGGGCTCTCCAGACACCGGGGCCACACCGGGGCCACACCGGCGCTGCCACCGCTGCTGTGCCCACGTCACGGCTGGGCTGAGCCCAGCTCCTTCCACGTGCAGCACAGCCGGTGCCATCCAGCCCGGCACCTCTTGCCAGGAAAGGGCTGCAAGACCAGAAACAGCTTTCCCGGCCCCAGGAGTGGGGCGGGCAGAGGTGCTGGGAGGTGCTGCCAGCCCCGCAGGTGTTTTGCATGCGTATGGCACAGGGATGCCATCACCGGCCCGCGTGGGCGTGGGCAGCCGGTGTGAGCCCGTGGGACAGCAGGGACAGCCCTGTGAGGCGGGGAAGCCCCTCGCTGCCAGCCCACGGCGCAGGACCGAGCAACTGCCCCGGCTCTCAGCCAGCAGCCGGACCCCTTGCACTCCCCCCCAGGACCCCCCTTCCCCCCAGGCAGAGACCCCCGAGTCCTCCTCCCCTCTCCCAGTCCTTCCCGGAGGCAGGCGCAGCCCCGGGGCCTCCCGCCCGTCCCCACCTCTTGGCGCCGGAGCCGGGCGCAATCCCGATCCTTGCAAACACAAACAGCATTGCCTGGGCAGATCCGAGCCGCACTGACATCACCGGGTGGAGGGAGCCGGCTCCTGTTGAGACCTTTCCCTGGGCCGGGCAGCGAGCCCAGAGCACGGCTAGGACAGAGGAGCAAGAGTAAGGAAAAGGTGCTGGCGTGGCCGCGGGGCACGGAATGAGCTGGAGGGACATATGGGGATGAAGCCGGGCGCACGGAACCCCGTTGGAGAGGCTGCTCCTGGGGTGGGCAGGGCCCGGGCACAGCACTCGCCGGCACCGTCATGGTGCTCTTTGCTCCACGCACTTGTTTACACGGGTGAAGCCGGGGAGGACCTGGGTCTGTGAACTCCAGGCAATGAGACAGAGCTGCTCCACAGTGTCCCCACTCGATGTGACCTCTGCGGGAAGGTCAGTGTGGCACCAGCTCTTCCTGGGGCTCTGTGTGGTGAATACCTCGAGGCAGCCCTGCCCGGGCTGTGTCCTTGCAGCCGGGTCCAGAGATGCCGGTGGGCAGCACCGTGACCCCCGTGCTGGGCTGCAGGAGCTTGGGCAGGCGCGTCTCCTTGGTCCTCCACAGCACTTCGTCCGGCCCTGACAGACCCCGCTCGGCACCGGAGCTGGGGCTCTGCCTTGGGGGACGGCGTTCACGAGGGAATGAGCCATCGGAGCTGCCCCCTCGCTCCTCAAACCTGCTCCAAGCCCCTGCTGCAGGACGGCCTCCTGAAGGGTGCTGGCACAGACGCTGTGGAGTCTGCGGGCAGGGAGGCTCCTCTGCCGCCGTGTGCCGCGGCCACAGCCCGGAGGCGGTGGCTGACCGCAGCTCCCAGAGCTCGGCACACCCGTGCTTGACCACAAGCACCTTCCAACCTCCCGGTGTTCATGGCCCAGTGCCGCGGCTGTGGCAGATCCAGGCTGTCAGGATCCAGTTATTAAAGTTATCAGGAATGCCTCTGCCCGAATTAAGGTGCAAACGAGACCATATGCCGAAGTCAATAGCATGGGTTTTATTTGATAGTAAACGTGAGAGAGATAGAAAGAGAAAGTAGGGCGTGGAGACAGAAATAGAGTGACAGAGACAGAATAAAGAAAATATCACCACTTCGTGGATCCCAGCGATGTTCTGTTGATCCTCTCCAGCTGGTCTTCTCGGTGGTGAAGGTCCCCCCAAAAAGCAAAGAATCTGATGGGTTAATATAGCTCAGGCCAGGTAGGAAACCCCAGGCATCTCCCTGGGTGTGGGGGCAGGATTTGCTGCTGTCTCTTACAACAGACTCCGGGTTTGTCGTATCACGCGCAGCCCTGTGGTGCAAGGCCTCAGGAATGGCTCTGGGCGGCACTTCGGGGGGTCTTTGATGGATTAAGGCACTGCCTCCGGTGCTCCTCACTTGACTGTACCGTGGGTGTGGCCTCCCCGGGGCTGAGGGCTCCACAGCCAGGCCGGTTTGAGTGAGGGAGGATGGGTTCACTGCCCCTGAGCAGAGGTTACCACACAGCGAAACTTCCTCCCCCCACCTCGGCTGGGGGGCAGATCTGTGCAAACCTGCTCCCAGCAAATGAGTCTGTGGGCTACAGCCTCCCCCACCCCGAAGCAAGCCAGAGATGATTCTTAGCACAGCTGCTGGGTTAGGCTCGCATTCTTTTCCTTGTTTACTTGTTTACTTCTCCCCTGAAGAATGGGTTCCCTTATCTAATCTCAGCAGTCTGATTTTCAGTCCAAAGTTCCAGCCAGGCATTCTTTAGGGAGGGGTGGGCTTCGACGGCTCCTTTATTCAGTTTTATGAGCAAAACTTTATCTCAGTGCTTGAGACATGAACCGTTTCAGTCAAGCACATCCCGCAGCTCTGCAAGCAGGAGGGCAGGTTTGGATTAGGTGTAATCTCACCCTAAGGTAGCCGTGGGGGCTCTTTGCCTGGTGGCCACTGCTCACTGAGATGGAGCCTCTGCCTTCCTTGCATTGCTTGGACAGGGTGAGAAGTGGGGCACAGTGGAAGGAGAGGGAGGCTCATGTGGCACCCGTGATGGGAGCACACGGACCTGCATGGCAGCAACCCTAGAATCACAGAATCATGGAATGGTTTGGGCGGAGAGGGACCTTAAAGCCCATCTGGTCCCACCCTGTGACATGGGCAGGGACACCTTCCACTATCCCAGGTTGCTCCAAGCCCCGTCCAACCTGCCCTGGAAAATTTCCAGGGATGGGGCAGCCATAGCTTTTCTGGGAAACCGGTGCTAGGGTCTCCCCAGCCTCACAGGGAAGGATTTCTTCCCAACATCCACCTAACCCTGTTCTCTGGCAGTGGAGAGCCATTTGGCCTTGCCTGACCCTCCATGTCCTTGTCCCCAAGTCCCTCTCCAGCTCTCCTGGAGCCCCTTTAGGCCCTGGAAGGGGCTCTGAGCTCTCCCTGGAGCCTTCCCTTCTCCAGGTGAGCACCCCCAGCTCTCCCAGCCTGGCTCCAGAGCAGAGGGGCTCCAGCCCTGGGAACATCTCTGTGGCCTCCTTTGGACTCTCTCCAGCAGCTCCAAGTTCTTCTGCTGTTGTTCTCCAGGGCTGGGGCAGCTCTGCAGGTGGGGCCTCACCTGAGCAGGGCAGAGCGGCAGAATTCCCCCCTTCCCTGCTGCCCACGCTGGGGGGTCAGCCCAGGGCACAGGGGGTTTGGGAGTCCCAGTGCACATGGACAGGGCATGTGGAGCTTCTCATCCAGCGACTCCTTGAGTTTGGCCAGATCCCTCAGGATGGCACATCAGGTTTAGACATGCTCAGCCTTTGGCTGTCACTTCCTCCTGCCTGAGAATATTTAAGTTTCTGACTTCCCTGTATTTAACACGCAAAGCATAAAGAAGTTGATTTCTCACTGAGCTTTCCCACTCTCCCCTCTCTCTCCAGAGTCCTGAGAGCTGTGGAAGGCGTGCAGCAGGAGGATGGAGAGCAAGCCAGCAGTGAATGGCCACGCTGTTCCCAGCTCTCCCGGGGAAGACATGCCAGGGACAAACCACTTGTGCCAGGACGTGATGTCGTGCAAACAGCAAAAAGCAGCTGGCAGGGATGTGGCGGGTCCGGATGCGCCCAGGGAACCCTCGGAGACAGCTGGCAGCATTGCAGGCGTGTACGTGGAGGCTTCAAAGAGGATAATGAGCTTTTATGAGGCCACCAGAGAGCATCTACTGAGCCTGGATTCAGCCCTCTGCCTCCTTGAGGCCCAGGCAGCCACGGGCTCCATCTCCGACCCGGTGGGGAACTGCCGTGTCCCCGTGGCAGAAGCTGTGCGGATGGGGCTGGTGGGGCTGGAGCTAAAGGAGAGGCTGCTCTCAGCAGACAGAGCTGCTACTGGCTTTGTGGACCCCTACACAGAAGAGAAAATCCCCCTCTACCAGGCGATCCAGAAGGAGCTGGTGGGGAGGGAGCAGGGCATTCGCCTGCTCCAGGCCCAGATGGCAACCGGAGGCGTCATCGACCCGGCCACCGGCAGCCGGCTCCCGGCAGACGTGGCCTGTGAGAGGGGATATTTGGATGAAGAGATGAGCCAGCTCATTTCTGACCCCAGCAATGAGGACAGCAAAGGGTTCCTTGACCCCAGCACTATGGAGAAGGTCTCTTACTCGGAGCTTAGGAAGAGGTGTGTTGTGGATCCGGCCTCAGGCTTCCTCCTCTTGCCACTGCAAATCACATTCCCAGGGCTGGGAGGGAGGGTGAGCAGCAGGGACCTGATGGACTCTGGCATCATCAGCCCTGATGTGTTCCGAGGCCTTGAGGAAGGAAGGATCTCTGCCCAGGAGGTGGCAGAGAATGACATTGTTCAGCACTTCCTGCGTGGGACAAGGAGCGTGGCTGGTGTTGTCTTGCCTTCTGGGGAGCAGAAAAGCCTTTACCAGGCACTGAGGGAGCATCTCCTTGTGCCTGGTGCCGCTCTCATGCTCCTGCAAGTCCAGGCCTCCACTGGCAGCCTGACAGACCCCCTAAAGAACAAAAGCTACTTCGTGGATGAGGCTGTCAGGGTTGGTCTCATTGGCCCAGAGCTTTATGAGAAACTGTCTTCGGCTGAGAAAACCATCACTGGATACAGAGACCCCTCCACCGGGGAAATGCTCTCTCTGTTCCAAGCCATCAGGAAGGGCTTTGTTCCCAGGGATCATGGCCTGTGCCTTCTGGAGGCTCAGGTGGCCACGGGGGGTGTGATTGCTCCGGGCAGGCACCTTCGTGTCCCCATGGAGACAGCCTGCGAGTGGGGGTATCTGGACGAGGCCACCAGACAGCTCCTCTCCAGCCCTCCTGACGACGTGAAGGGGTTCTTCGACCCTGGCTCCGAGGAGAAGCTGAGCTACACGGAGCTGCTCCAGCGCTGCGTCACCAATCCCAGCACAGGGCTCCTGCTGCTGCCGCTCAGTGGGGACGGCCGTGAAGGATCCCAGGGAACACTCACCTTCTTTGACCACAGGACCCAGACGGCTCTGGAAAACACAGAGGTACCCATTGCTGCAGGGAAATTCAAGGGCAAGTCGGTGTCTCTCTGGAAACTGCTCTTCTCCGACTACATTCAGGGTGAGCAAAGAGCTGTGCTCGCTCAGCAGTTCCTGGCAGGAATGCTCTCCCTGCAAGGACTGGGAGAGGCCCTCAGAGCTGCCATTGAGGAAAAGGCTGCTAATGTCACCTTCAAGGGCCTGAGGGACCAGGTGACGGCTGACCAGCTCCTGAGCTCGGAAATTATCAACAAAGACTTGTTTAAGAAACTCAAGGAGGGAGAAACATCGGCCAAAGAAGTCGTCAGCATGGACACTGTCAGGAAGTACCTGCAGGGCACGGGAAGCATCGGTGGGCTGCTGCTCCCCGACTCCCAGGAGAAGATCAGCATCTACCAGGCAAAGCGGAAGGGACTTCTAAGGCCGGGAACGTCTCTGATTCTCCTGGAGGCACAGGCTGCCACGGGGTTTGTCATTGACCCAGCTGCCAACAAGAGGTATTCTGTGGAGGAGGCTTTACGAGCAAACGTCATTGGCCCGGACGTTTACGACAAGCTGCTGGCTGCGGAGAAATCTGTCACTGGCTACAGAGATCCTTACTCAGGGGGTAAGATCTCCCTGTTCCAGGCCATGCAGAAGGAGCTGATCGTAAGGGATCATGGCATCCGCCTGCTCGAGGCCCAGATCGCCACCGGCGGCATCATCGACCCCGTGAACAGCCACCGCATCCCTGTAGAGGTGGCCTACAAGCGTGGCTACTTCGACAAGAAGATGAATTTAATCCTCTCCGACCCCAGCGATGACACCAAGGGCTTCTTTGACCCCAACACCCACGAGAACCTGACGTACCTGCAGCTGAAGGAGAAATGCATCACCGAGCCCTCCACCGGGCTCTGCCTCCTCCCTCTGAACAGCAGGAAGCGGCAGTTCATCGACGAGGCCACCAGGCAGCTGTTCAGGAGCTCCTGGCTGCCCGTCAGGTTTGGGCGCTTAAAGGGGGAGAAGGTCTCTGTGTGGGACCTGCTGAACTCCGAGTACTTCAGTGAGGGGAGGCGCCGGGAGATTTTCAACCACTTCCAACTGAGGAAGCTCAGCCTGGAGCAAATCCGACTCATGTTGGAGGAAGAAATGAAGAAATGGGCCTCCATCAAGTTCCCAGCCATGAGAGGCAATGTGAGCGCTTATCACCTGATGGAAACTGGTATCATTGACAGGGCCCTGTTTGAGCAGGTGCTGGAGGGATCCATCACTCCAGAACAAGTGCTGCACATGGACTCTGTCAGGAAGTACCTCTATGGCTTGGGCAGCATTGGGGGGATTGTGCTCCAGCCATCCAACCAGAGAATGAGCATTTATGAGGCCATGAAGCAGAACATCGTGGTGCCAGGAGTAGCCCTGCCCCTGCTGGAGGCCCAGGCTGCCACGGGCTTCATCATTGACCCTGTGAGCAACCAGAAGCTCCGTGTGGATGAGGCTGTGAGGGAGGGCGTCATTGGGCCAGATGTCCACGAGAAGCTGCAGCACGCAGAAGGGGCCGTGACAGGCTATAAAGACCCTTTCACAGGCAAGAAGATCCCCCTTTTCCAGGCGATGAAAAAGGGCCTGATCGCGGACAAGCAGGCCATGCAGCTCATGGAGGTGCAGATGGCCACAGGAGGCATCATTGACCCAACGTGTGGCCACTACATCCCCCTCAAGTCAGCCCAGCAGCGAGGGTGCCTGGATGAGGACACAAGCAAGGCCCTTTCCAAGCCTAGTGATGACCACAGAGCCTTCTGCCTCCCAGACAGCAAAGAGAGCGTGACCTATGCTGAGCTCATCCAGCGCTGCCAGAAGGACGATGTCTCCGGCTTCCACTTGCTGCCTCTGGCACAGACAGCTGCTCCTGCCTACACTGATGAGCAAATCCAACGGATTTTCAAGGAAACCATGGTGAAGGAAAAAGGAGTCTCCCTCTGGCAGCTCGTGCACTCAGGGTATTTCACCGAGGAACAGAGGAGCAACTTCATGGAGAAGTTTCGGTCAGAGGAGCTGTCGCTGGAGCAGCTGGTCGCTCTTGTGCTCAGACTGGTGGGGGAGATGGAGATGAAAGCCAAGACCCAGATCTCCCTGGAAGGCCTGAGGGGCAGTGTCCCTGTGGTCTGGCTGCTGGACGCGGGCATCATTTCTGAGAGGACGTTTGAAGAACTGGCTCAGGGTGTAAGAACTCCCGAAGAAGTGGCTGCAATGGATAGTGTAAAGAGGTACTTGCAGGGCACAGGCAGCATTGCTGGGGTCTTCATAGAGGCATCCAAACAGAAGATGAGCTTCTATGATGCCATGAAAAACAATCTCCTCCTCCCTGGGGTTGCTCTGAGGCTGCTTGAGGCTCAGGCAGCCACAGGATACCTGACTGACCCTGCAACAAACCGGAGGCTCAACGTGAGGGACGCCGTGAGAGCGGCTGTTGTTGGAGAAGAGCTTAGCGAGAAACTCCTTCTGGCTGAGAGGGCTGTGACGGGCTACACAGACCCCTACACCGGGAGCTCCATCTCCCTGTGCCAAGCACTCAGGAAAGAGCTCATCCCCCTGGCAGAGGCTGTGCCCTTGCTGGAGGCCCAGCTGGCCACGGGAGGGGTTGTTGATCCCATCCACCACCTCCACCTGCCGCTCCAGGCTGCCTGCAGGTACGGCTTCTATGACGAGGACCTGAACCAAACCCTCTCTCAGCTGGATGACAGCACCAAGATATTTTTTGACCCAAACACCAAGGAGAACGTGACCTACCAGCAGCTGAAGGACCGGTGCATTTGTGAAGCTGAGTCGGGTCTGTGGCTCCTCCCTCTGTCAGAAAACGCAATGTTCTGTGTGGATGAACAGACCATGAAGGTGCTGAAATCTGTGACTGTTTGTGTCAACGTGGGGCGGTTCAAAGGACAGACTGTGTCTGTCTGGGACCTCCTCAACTCTGAATACTTCTCAGACAGCAAGAGAAGAGAGCTGGTGCAAAAGTACAAAGATGAGAAGACTGAAGTGCTACAAGAAATCACAACGATCATCACCACAATCATCCAAGAGACTGAGGCACAAGGCAAGAAATTTGCTTTCAAGGGCCTGCGGAAAAGAGTGTCCGCCAGTGACCTCTTCCAGTCCCAGCTGATAGACAAAAAAACCCTCGATGAGCTCAACCAGGGGAAGAAAACAGTCAAAGAAGTCACTGAAATGGAGTCTGTCCGCAGGTACCTGGAGGGCAGTAATTTCATAGCAGGGGTCCTTATACAGCCAAGCAATGAGAAGATGAGCATCTACCAGGCCATGTGGAAGGGCATCCTGAGGCCAGGGACCGCCCTGGTGCTGCTGGAGGCGCAGGCAGCCACCGGCTACATCATCGACCCCGAGAAAAACAAGAAGTTTTCAGTGGAGGAAGCATTAGAGGTGGGTCTGATCGGAGGGGAGATTTTTGAAAAGCTGCTCTGTGCAGAGAGAGCTGTGACGGGCTACACTGACCCCTACACCAAAGCCCCAATGTCCCTGTTTGAAGCCATGAACCAAGGGCTGATTGTGAAGAGCCACGGCATCCGCCTGCTCGAGGCCCAGATTGCCACCGGTGGCATCATCGACCCCGTGCACAGCCACCGTGTCCCTGTGGAGGTGGCCTACAAGCGTGGCTACTTCAACCAGGAGATGAATCAGATCCTCTCTGACCCCAGTGATGACACCAAGGGCTTCTTTGACCCCAACACCCATGAGAACCTGACATATATGCAGCTCCTGGAGAGATGTGTCCAAGACCCAGAGACTGGGTTGTACATGCTGCAAGTTGTAAAAGAGAGAGGAAAGTACTTTTACATTGATGAGTCCACAAAACAGGCTTTGCGCTCAAAGCTCTTTCAAGTGAAAGTTGGAAAATTTAAGGACCAAACAGTTTCTGTCTGGGAAGTCCTCTGCTCTCACTACATCTCAGAGCAGAAAAGGAAAGACTTGGTGATGCAGTACAAAAGCAAAACCCTAATGCTGGAAGACCTGATATCCCTCATCTTAAAAATCATTGAGGACACAGAGCGAAAAGGAGAAGCCCTCAAGGTCAAAGGACTGCGGGGGGAGGTGTCGGTATCAGAATTGTTCAACTCTGAGATAATTGACAAGAAAACTCTGGATCAGCTGCAGGATGGGAGTCTCACACTTGCCAGCCTCACAAAGAGGGACACCATCCAAAGGTACCTGGACGGCACTGGGTGCATCGCTGGGGTTCTCCTCCCATTGAGGAAAGAGAACATGAGCATCTACCAGGCGCTAAAGAAGGGCCTTCTCACAGAGCAATGCGCACTGGGGCTGCTGGAGGCACAGGTGGCCACCGGCTTCCTCATTGACCCCCGGAACAACCAGAAGCTCTCTGTGGATGAGGCCGTCTCATCCGGGCTAGTGGGCAGCGAGCTGCGCGAGCAGCTACTGTCGGCAGAGAAAGCTGTGACAGGATACACAGATCCTCAAACAGGAAATAAAATATCTCTCTTCCAGGCTGTGAGACAGAAGATAATAGCCAGGGATCGCGGCATCCGCCTGCTTGAGGCCCAGCTTGCCACTGGTGGCATCATTGACCCCAGGCATAGCCACCGCCTGCCCATGGAGGTGGCTTGCAAACGTGGACACCTGGATGAGGACACGTTCCTCCTGCTTTCAGATGCAGATCATGGTAGCAAAGGCTTTATAGATCCAAACACTCATGAGAAGATCAGTTACAGCCAGCTCCTGCAGAGGTGTGCCAAAGACGGGGAGAGCGGCTTGTACCTGCTGCAGGTCCTGGAAAAGGAAGGCGACTATTTCTACATTGATGAGCAAACGAAAAATGCCCTGTTGTGTACAAAGGTCCAAGTGCCTGTGGGAAAATACAAGGGACAAGTGTTATCGCTGTGGGAACTTCTCTGCTCTGAGTACATCACAGAGGAGAAAAGAAAAGAACTGGTGAAAAAATACAAAGTGGAATCCCAACATATTGTGCAAGGACTCATTGAGACAATACTAAAGATCATTAGAGAAAAAGAAGAGGACAGAAGTGATGTCTGGTTCCAGGGAATCCGACAGCAAATTACAGCATCAGAACTGCTCAGTGCACAGATAATTACAGAGGAAACAATGGAAAAACTCCAGGAAGGAAAAGAGACGGCACAAAAAATAGCACAAATAGATAGTGTAAGGAGATACCTTGAGGGAACTGGAAGCATTGCCGGCGTGCTGGTGCCCTCCAAGGCCGAGCCTGGCAAGATGGAGAAGATGAGCATCTACCAGGCCATGTGGAAGGGCATCCTGAGGCAGGGCACGGCGCTGGTGCTGCTGGAGGCGCAGGCAGCCACCGGCTTCCTGGTCGACCCAGTCAAGAACCAGAAGTTCTCTGTGGACGAGGCTGTGTCCTCCGGGCTGGTGGGCAGTGAACTACAAAACAAACTTATCAGTGCCGAGAGAGCTGTGACGGGCTACACCCATCCCTACACGGGACAAAAGATGTCCCTGTTCCAGGCCATGAAGCAGGAGCTGATCGTCAGGGATCACGGCATCCGCCTGCTCGAGGCCCAGATCGCCACCGGCGGCATCATCGACCCCGTGCACAGCCACCGCCTGCCCGTGGAGGTGGCCTACAAGCG
>NW_024581023.1:82063-88342 GCF_017639235.1 Corvus kubaryi
GAGCCTGGCAAGATGGAGAAGATGAGCATCTACCAGGCCATGTGGAAGGGCATCCTGAGGCAGGGCACGGCGCTGGTGCTGCTGGAGGCGCAGGCGGCCACCGGCTTCCTGGTCGACCCAGTCAAGAACCAGAAGCTCTCTGTGGACGAGGCTGTGTCCTCCGGGCTGGTGGGCAGCGAGCTGCACGAGAAGCTGCTGTCGGCCGAGCGGGCCGTGACGGGCTACTCTGACCCCTATACGGGCGACAAAATCTCCCTGTTCCAGGCCATGAAGAAGGAGCTGATCGTCAGGGATCACGGCATCCGCCTGCTCGAGGCCCAGATCGCCACCGGCGGCATCATTGACCCCGTGCACAGCCACCGCCTGCCCGTGGAGGTGGCCTACAAGCGTGGCTACTTTGACCAGGAGATGAGCCAGATCCTGTCCGACCCCGGCGACGACACCAAGGGCTTCTTCGACCCCAACACCCACGAGAACCTGACGTACCTGCAGCTGCTGCAGCGCTGCGTGCCTGACCCGGACACGGGCCTTTATTTCCTTAATATTTTTAGAAAATAATTGTAAAACCTTTTGAGTTTTTTCCTTGTTTTTGCCTTGCACAAGAATGTTGCTTTTGTGCATAATTCTTTCGCTACTGGTCTTTGTCTTTTTTTTCAAAGTGTTTTTTTACCGTCTATGATCTCAGTGAGGGAATTTCCTCCATGATCTCTTTCTTTTACCACCAGCCATCTACATCAGGTGCTGCTTTGAAGTGCTTCCCTCGAGCAGTGTTGTTGCAGTGCATTGTGCCTTTTCCTTTGGTCGCCTTTCAGGAACAGAGGAGCCAGTCTGGGTTATCTCAGGTCATTTTGGTGAAGTGTGTCATCCTCATTTTCCTCACACAAGTTTAAGTGCATATCTTTGTTCCGTATCTATACCACTGGTGCTGTGAGTGGTATTTTTATTCTTTTCCTCTGTTTTCTTGCATATGCCAGCTATTTTCCCCAGAAGCTTTGCAGGACGATATTTGGGTTGCAGGTTTTCAAGCCTGAGTTTTGCCTGGAGAGCAGATTTCCACATGGGCAGGATGCCAGGCTTGCGTTGGGTGTCACTGGTGTGGGACACATCATCTCTGTTTCCTCTCCATGCCTCAGCCTGCCCTGCTTTTCTGGGGGTGTCTGGAGTACAAACAGCCTCAGCCCAGAGTGGTTTGGTCTCTTGCTGTGCTTTCCCTCCCTCCATGAAGCCTCTGTGGGGATGGATCCTCACAGGAGCCGAGAGTGTAAGTGGCTGTGCTGTGCTTCCAGTCTGTCCACCCACAGTGGAGCCTCCATTCCCTCCTGCTCCTTCTGTCCTCCCGTGTCCTGAGCTGACTCAGCCCACATTCCATGCTCCAGGAGAGGAACAGCCCCGAGCCACTCTTCCATGGAGTTCAGGGATGAATAATTCTATTGCTGTTTAATAGAAGGAAACTTACCCTCCTTAAATGTGCTGCCTTGGGCTGTTTGCCTTAATTAACGGTAATGTCCTAGAAAATTGACTTTTGGCCAGAGCTTGTACAGCTGATACCTGGGAACAAGTGTAGAGGAGCTGTGGGACTCCTCACCGTAACCTGCTGTGGAGCCCGAAGAATTGCACAGGCTCAGAAAATGATGGGACAAATTAGTGGGAGAGAAGTCACAGAATCATGGAATGGTTTGGGTGGGAAGGGACCTTCTCGTCCCACACCCTGCCATGGGCAGGGACACCTTCCACTATCCCAGATTGCTACAAGCTCCATCCAACCTGGGGATGGCTTCCAGGGATGGGGCAGCCACAGCTTCTCTGGGCAGCCTCTGCCAGGGCCTCCCCACCCTCACAGGGAAGAATTCCTTCCAACATCCCATCTAAACCTACTTTCTTCCCATTTGAAGCCATCCCCCCTTGTCCTGTCACTCCAGGCCTTTGTCCCAGGTCCCTCTCCAGCTCTCTTACAGCCTCCTTTAGTTACTGAAAAGCCACAACAATGTCTCCCGGGAGTCTTCTCATCCTGGAAACTCAATTCTCCTTTCCATGGAGGTGAGCAGGAGCAGCCGCTGTCGGGTCACTGGGCTGTGTCTGTGCTGCTGCTGTGACATCCGACTGTGTCGGTGCCAGCGCGGTGTCCCTGCGGCTGCTGCACTGTGCCATGATTTGGGACACTCCCAAGGACAGGGCACAAGCCACCCTGGGCTCTGGCAGCACCCAGACCTGGGTCAGGGACCGGCAGGTGCTGGGCTGAGGCCTCCAGGATATTAAACACTGAGCCTGTGGACCTTGTCCTCCGTGCCACACTCCCTCCTCCCCTGCCTCCCTCCCCACCTTCCTTCCCAGTCCTTACAGCCATGGAATCATTTGGGCTGGGAAAGCCCTGTGAGACCATGGAATCCAACTGCTCCCCCAGCACAACCAAGGCCACTTCTAACCCAGGTCCCCACGTGTCAAATCCACACATTTATTGAACACTTCTAGGGATGGGAACTCCACCACTGCCCTGGGCAGCTGTCCCAGGGCTGCACAGCCCTTTCCAGGAGGAATTTTCCCAATATCCCTCCTGAACCTCCCCTGGCACAGCTTGAGGCCATTTCCTCTTGTCCTGTCCCCTGTGCCCTGGGAGCAGAGCCTGACCCCCACCTGGTTCCACCCTCCTGTCAGGGAGTTGTGAACAATGAGAAGGTCTCCCCTGAGCTTCCTTTTCTCCAGGCTGAGCTCCCCAAGCTCCCTCAGCCTCTCCTGGGGCTCCAGACCCTTTCCCAGCTCCATTCCCATCTCTGGACGCACAGGCAGCACCAGGGCTGGGGAGACGAGAGACTGGAGCATCTCTGAGGGATGGGCTGAGGGAGCTGGGCCTGGTCAGCCCTGAGAAGAGACAACTGAGAGGGGACCTGTGCAATGAAGGGAAGTGTCAAACCAGGCTCTGCTCCATGGTGCCAACCACAGGACAGGAGGCAATGGGCAGGAACTGATGCCCAGCGAGTTCCACCTGAGCATGAGGAAGAACTTTTTTCCTGTGCAGTGACCGAGCACTGGAACAGAGACCAGAGCGGGTGTGGAGTCTCCCTCACCAGAGACATTCCAGAGCCATCTGGACACACTCCTGTGCCATGTGGTCTGTGATGACCCTTCCTGAGGACCCCCACTATGGGTCCTTCCAGCCTGACCCATCCTGGTATTCTGTGAGTCTGGGATTTCGTAACCCCGCCGTACCCAATCCAACCCACAGCCCCACTGTGTCCGGGGCACATTTAAGGATCAGCTGCTGAGAAAACTGGAAGTGGAAAACACAAGAACCAAAGGCCCTGCTGAGGCACAGGTAGGGACTCACCTCTCCCCCTCCATCCCTCCCTCGCTGCAGCCCAAAGCCGACCTGCTGGGGAAGCCCTGGGTTCCTTTTGGTGGGGGTGCAATTGGAATACCCCGTGTTCCAGCTCTCCACAGCACAGCAATCCTCCTGGATTCTTGGGTATTGGGAAGATTCCTCCCTGGGAGAGTGGGGAGGCCCTGGCAGAGGTTGCCCAGAGAAGCTGCAGCTGCCCCATTGCTGGAAGTGTCCAAGGCCAGGTTGGATGGAGCTTGGAGCAACCTGGTCTAGCAGAAGGTGTCCCTGCCCATGGCACTGGATGATCTTTAAATTCCCTTCCCAAACCATCCTGTGATTCCATGACTCCTGAGCTCCTGGCAGAGGCACATCTGCCTTTGCTCTGTGGGCACATTTGGGAGTGCTTGGCCAAGCACCACGAGCTGCCACAATTGGCACAGGTCTGCAGGTCCCCAGAGGCCACTGCCCACATCTGGTCTGGCCACAGTAGCCATGTGTGTGGTGGCACTGTCCTCCTGAAGGTGTTGGTGGCCAGGTGCCCCGTGAGCTGAGCCAGTGGTAGAAGGCTCAGCTGGGGGAGCGCAGGCTCAGCCACCCCAGGCAGAGCAGCCACTTTTATCCAGTGACGATCTCTGGGGCAAGGTTTCCCCTGTCTGCTCTCAGCAGGACGTTCTACCAGCACCAGTCACCTGTGTCTTGGGGTGACTTTATGATGTTGTATCCCATATCGCTGCCCTATGCCCAGAAATTAATTCTGTGTCTTTCTATGCCTTTAAACTGAGCCTGAGAGGGGAGAGAGAAAAGTGTACTTTTCAAAGCAGTTTGCAGTTTGTTTTCATGTTCCAAGGACACAGAGATAAAACCTGTCTGCTTCTGCAGCGGCGGAAGCGGGAGGAAGCAGCTTTCCAGCCAGTTTTTGGCTTTCTTTTTCTCCAGAGAGAGACGGAGAGTTGAACTTTTGTTTTCCTGGGACTTCGTTTTTTCCTTTTTTTTTCTCTGCTGGACGGTTTCAACATCAGGATACATTGGGAGGAATTTCCACCGAGACCTTGGCCCTGGAGGTGGGGCCACCACCCCATCCCAGCTCCAAGGATGGGGAGAGAGAGACTACGGAAGGACTCTGAAATTTTCCCAGGTTTTCTCTCTACAGTGAGAGGTATTTATTTAGCATTAGTATCTTTTTCCTGTGTGTTCGTTAAATAAACACTTTTATCTCTTTCACTTTCCTTTGAGGAAAATTCTTTTTTTCCCTGAACCTGGTGGGGGGAGGGATGGTTGTAACCTGCCTTCTCTCAGAGGATATATTTCCAAATTTGCCCAAACTGGCACAACCTGTCACCTGCGTCCTGGGAGAGGGGGTTGGCACAGACGGCTGACCCTCAGAGAAGGGCAGTGGAGCTGCATCTTTGGCCAGCTGGGCAGAAGGGCAGAGCCCACCAGCTCCAGTTAGATCTGCACATCCTCCAGTGCCCAAGATGAGCTCCAGAGATGCCCCCACAGCCTCAGCTGTGGGGGGCTCGGGGGCTTGGGGTCCCCATGGAGCAGGCACTGAATGAGCAGAGCTCTGTCCATACCTGTGCCCTGTCCCAATGTGCCTCAGGGGAAAACAGGAGTGTGGCTGGGGGCAACCTGGGCCAGATCTAAAGCATGTTCCTTCCCCTCGCTGTGCTCCAGAGCTGCTGAGGGAAACTTGGCTGCCAGGAAGCCAAAAAATAAGCAAGTTCCCTGGGAAGGGTGAGGGAAGCATTTGCAGCCATGGTGCACCCCTGGCACCATCCCTGCAGCTCTGGCACCACCCCAGCACGCCCAGATTATCTCCCTCCCGGATCCTGCCACAGGCCACGTGCCCTGAACACCAGGAAAAGCCTGGCCGATCGCTTTTTCCCAGGAATCATGAGTCGGGGAAGAGGATACTTGATAATCCGTTTCCCACAGAGATCAGAGTTGTGCAATCTCTCCCAGCCAGAATAAAGAGCATTTTTGTCTGTGTCCGTGTCTGCCTGTGCCCGTCCCCTGGGCGCGGGGCTGCTTTGAAAGGGAACATTTTTGTTATTCTTTCCTCCGGAGGCGCCGGCGCTGAGAACAGGCGGGGCAGGGGTGGGGCCAGCGGCACCTGCAGGGGACGGCAACACCGCCGAGGGTCCAGCCCCGCCGAGGGTCCAGCCCCGCCGAGGGGACGTTCCCCCTCGGGCCCAGCTCTGCCCGCTCACGCAGCTCGGCGGGTCCCGAGTCACTCCGCAGCTGCCCGGAGCTCGCTCCCGGCGCACGGCCGGCTCCACGCCCTGGGAATGCCGGCGCACGAGCTCCCCGCCGTGGGTCGGGCCAGGCAGAGGGGCACCGGGTGCTGCCGGATTTCTCTGGTTACCGGTGTCCCCTGTGTGACAGACAGAACTCTTTCAGACAAACTGGTTGAGCCCTGCACTCCTCGTGGTTCCCTGGGATTGATGCCTTAAACCGGCTGATTTCTGGCCAGGCAAAGCAAAACGCCGGTCAGAAGCAGATCCTCTGATAAGGATTCCTTCTGATAAGACACCGCTGACTCGGCTACGGCAGCACGAGGAGCAGCGCCAAACAGCATCATGGCATTAGAAGGGGCCAGCAACCATCAGAGACCCCCAAAGACCCCCGAAGCACCCCCCGACTCATTTCGGAGGCTTCCTCCAGAGGACAGCACGATTCACAGTGTTGCATCCAGTAGTGTAAAATTGCCCTCCAGGGGAAACACCTGGACACCCCCACCTAAAGCTGAATGTAAATTAACCCACTGGATTCCTGTTTTGTGGGCCCCCACCCCTGATGGATGGAGGCTGTGACCATCAGTCCGACCACGGCCACCGAAATTGCAATGGTCAAGTCTCCTCACTGGGTGATGGGTGGTGGGTGATACCTTTCCTCTCCATTATTTACTGTCCGTCCTTCCTTCCTTCCTTCCTTCCTTCCTTCCTTCCTTCCTTCCTTCCTTC
>NW_024581023.1:88352-134657 GCF_017639235.1 Corvus kubaryi
TTCCTTCCTTCCTTCCTTCCTTCCTTCCTTCCTTCCTTCCTTCCTTCTTCTCCTTATATACATTCCTAAGCGATATACTTCTAAATTTTTATAGATGGTAACCAAAACAGCCACATCCTTCCTTTCCGCTGAAAGGAATTAAAGCAATCACATTGTTTTAAAATAACCCTGGTCATGTATACACGGGTCATTCAGTGTCGTTTCACTCTGATACACCCCAAGGGGTGGATTAATAAGAACCCTGCCGTGCTCTGCCTGTGCACAGATGTTTCCTAGGGCTGTCCAAGTGCAGGGGCTGCCATCCCCACATCCAGCATAGGCTCTGTGCATCACCCTCCACAGGAAAACGCCCTCAGCAGCCACAGGTCCAGAGGTTCAGGGACCAATGCTCCCGGGACCAGCTGGAAGGGAGCCGGGAGCAGCGTCAGCACCTGAGCTCGGGCACCGGAGGTTTCCCAAATCAATCACTGAAGGAAAACCCTCCCCGAACACCTCAGTGCTGAAACATCCTTGGGAAAGGCATCTCCCAGCCCTCTGATGTGGTTCGTGGCTGCTTCAGCCAAGACTCCCACACCTTCCGGCAGGTGAGGCTGCGGGGCTGTGGATGCCCGAGCCCAGGTGTGTCCCGGGAAGCTGCAGGACCAGCTGGTGAGTCAGCGAGCGCAGGGGCATCCCCGGGGTCTGTGCCCCTCTCTGTGCCCCAGGGAGCTGCGGAGGCAGCGCACAAATGTTTCAGGGGCTCCCCCAGACCTGCACTCACCTGGTGTTGCTTTTCAGCATAAAAACATCAGCCCTTTCTAACACCTGACAGCTTCGAGGCCACACGGGCACAGCAGCGAGGCAGCACCGGCAATCCAGTGCCACTGATTCATGGAATCACACCCGAGCCCAACTGTTCCCCCAGCACTGCCAAGGCCACCACTGTCCTATGTCCTGAAGTGCCACATTCACACAGCTGTTAAATCCCCCCAGGGGTGGGGACTCTACCACTGCCCTGGGCAGCCATGCCAGGGCTGGACAGCCCTTTACTGGAAAGGTATTTTCCCAATATCCCAAAAGAACAATAATAATAAAAATTTTTAAAAAGTATGTGTTATATATATTAATAATTCCCAATAACTTGAGGTCATTTCCTTCCATCCTGTCCCTTGTTCCCTGGGAACAGAGCCCAGCCCCCACCTGGCTGAACCCTCCTGTCAGGGAGTTGTTGAGAGTGAGAAGGTCCCTCCTGATGTGACATGAACTGTCCCCAGATGTGATGCTGTCCCCTCCCTGCCTCCTGCTGCGCACAGGACATGCGGTCACTCAGGGACCTATGGTGCCACCTTGCACAGAGGCACAGGGCCCTGGCAGGTGCCAGAGCACGTGCCAGGGGGGTATCAGGCAGCTCAGCTCTGGCTGCTCACGGGGCAGCTCTGGGAAACTCCAGGATGTCCCTACGGATGGTCCAGCTCCCAGGGAAGGGGAGAGCTGGGGCCTCTGCAGGTCCACTAACTCCCCAGGCCTGAAGCAAAGTGGTAAGCCAACGTTCTCCCCAGTCAACCCAGCACAGTCTATTTGTGTTCTCACAAGTGTCCCGCTCCTGGCACTTCAAGGAAAGTGACATGTGGAATCACTGTGTTCGAAACCCAAACAGCAGCTGCTGCCCCAGTCACAAACCTCTGACCACGTTCACAGCACAGAAGGCCCAGCGCCAGCCCCAGTGACACATCAGCTGCTTCCAGAGGGAGAAGATAAAACAGGCAAAGCCATGCGTTGCTTGAAGGGACAGCGGCTCCCAGGATCCCTGCAGGTCTCCACCGGCGCAGCTGAAACCCACAGTGCAGCGCTGCGGGGATCCACATCATCCACCCACCAACGGGTCTGCACAGCCTGGCTGGCACCCCTGGACAGTCTCCTCTGCAGGAAGTCTCCAGGACTTGGCACAGACTGGGAGCAGCCTAAGGAACAGCTTCCCCGTGGGGTGGACAGCTTATAGCCCATCCTCCCCATGCAGCTCTTTCCAAAAGCTCGGGATTAATCCCTCAGTCCTCAGGGATAGCCTGGTTGGCTCTCCACCAGAGAGGGGATGACCTGGGAGGGGCATAAGGAGAGGCACCAGCATTTCCACATGACCCAGCTCTGTCAAAGGCACCTGTGAGGTGCCTGTGAGGGAGGTGGGGCTGCTCAGAGCCCGGAGGAGGTGACGCTCAGACCGACTCGCTGTGGATGATGTTTGTCATCGGTGACACCGGCTGCCCCGGGCAGCCAAGGGACAGCAGGTCCGGTTGGCTGGTGGCTGCTCTGTGGGCACATCCCACATATGCAAGTGATCAGAGGAGTCATGCCCTGGATTCTGGAGAGTGTCCCAGAGTGCTCTCCACAGCTGTAACGGGACCAGGGCTCCGGTGCCGTGGGACACATCCACTGCAAGGACATAAAGCACAGCCTGTCTGTCAGCGGCAAAGAAACCTCCGAGGGAAGCTGCCAAATGCTGGCACTTCAGGGGCATCTAAACGAGCTGTGCCAGCTCCAGAGAGTGCTCCAGGGCCACTGGCACACTTTGGAGGAGTGTCCTGCATGGCCATGGCTGTGCCCAAGGAACAGTGGGGAGGACCAACATGGGGTAACTTGGTGCTGCCACACTCAATGGGCCAGGTCTGTGCATGGAGCCTGGGCTGAACTGAGCGGAGCTGAGCGAACAGAGAGGTGGGATCCTACTGCCTGAGAAGGCCAGGTGACCCTGCACCCCTCGCACTCTCTCCTGCCAAGGACGCAGCCCAGGAGGAAGCATTGCTGCAGCCCGGCTGGAATGGCTGAACCTACCGTGAAACAACAAAATCACCGTGGAATCACACAATGGGTTTGGGTTGAAGTATCCCGAAAGCTCATCCAGTCCCAACCCCCTGCCATGGGCAGGGACACCTTCCACTACCCAAGGTTGCTCCAAGGCCCATCCAACCTGGCCTGGAACACTTCCAGGGATGGGGCAGCTTCTCTGGGCAACCTGTGCCAGGGCCTCACCACCCTCACAGGGAAGAACTTCTTCCTCTAAATAAATCCCTCCTTTTTCAATTAAAAACTGCCCCCCCCCCCCCCCCTTGTCCTGTCACTCTCTGCCCATGGTAAGAGAAATGCAATTAACGAAGTTCCAGTTATGCCGCAATTACCAAGTGCAGCATCAGGCAGGCTGAGAGCAGATGTCAGGCAGGGAAGGGCTTTGGAGCAGGGAGCGAAGACACCAGGACCGGGTCCTGTATCCACCTCTCCCCCGAGGACAGGGGACCTCCTGCCCAGGTGTGTTCCCTGGAGCCAAACCCCCGCGGTGAGTCAGAGGGAAAAGCTTTCTGTGTGCTGATCAGCCAGTCTGGCGAGCGCCTACGCGAGCAGGAATGTGCTCCTGGAGCAGGACATCCAGGAAAGGCAGGGCCGGGGCCGGCAGCCCCTCCTGCACGCGGGGCACCGAGCCACGGCCACGCGGGGCAGTCACACACCCGGCTGTGGGCAGCTGTCCGTGCTGCCTCACCCACGCCTTGCACACGCACTGTCACACGCGTCCCCACTCACAGGGAGTCACCCACGCCTTGCACATGCACTGTCACACGTGTCCCCACTCACAGTCACCCACGCCTTGCACATGCACTGTCACACGTGTCCCCACTCACGGGGAGTCACCCACGCCTTGCACACGCACTGTCACGCGTGTCCCCACTCAGAGGGAGTCACCCACGCCTTGCACATGCACTGTCACACGTGTCCCCACTCACGGGGAGTCACCCACGCCTTGCATACGCACTGTCACGCGTGTCCCCACTCAGAGGGAGTCACCCACACTTTGCACACGCACTGTCACACGTGTCCCCACTCACGGGGAGTCACCTGCACACAGAGTCACACCAGAGCCCACACAGTCACACACACACCGAGGCACACACACCTGTGCAGGTTGACAGGAGCACAGACACTGTCACGAGTGTTCCCATGCACATCCGTGGCCAGCACTGTCCCTTCTCTGTCAGCCCAGGCATGGCTACAGGGACAGGCTTGGTCTCTGTCCCGGCTGGGGTGCAGGGACAGCTGCAGGATGCTGGCTGCAGCTCCCAACCAGCCAAGAGACTCAGCCAGGGCAAAGGCTGATCCAACAAGCCCAGATCCGTGGAGACCCCCGTGGCAGCTGGGACCATGGGCAGGGCTGTCCACAAGCAGCTGTGCTGTCAGAAAAAAGCGGTGGCTGAGTCCAGAAGCCTCCTGGAAAGAGACGTGTCCCACGTTTTGCAGCAGGACTGCTCCCCGTGCCCCAGCCCCTGCCACCTCAGGGGTCCTGGGCTGTGGCTCCGTGGTCAGTGCAGGTCCGTATCCCAGGTATGCTCCGGTGTGTCAGCACAGGGCAGGGCCTCCCTGCCATCCCCAGGGGCGGGGGAGGGAAGGATTTAAATTGGGCACTTGCCTCCTCTGCTCACCTGGCTGGCAGTCGGCGGGAGGAGGAGGAGGAGGAGGACCGGAGCCTGCCGGCGATCCAGCCGCTCTGGATATACGTCCAGGAGGTAGGACAGAGCCCACCTGAGGGTCACCGAGGCCACCACAGGGGGCCTGCACGGGAAGAGGGGACCTCACCTCTATCCCAAACTCCAGCACGGAGAGGAGGTGGCTGCTGAAACTCTGGGGATGGGTGAGCAGGAGATCTCCAGGCAGAACTTGGTCCTTTCTGGGAAGGGACAAAATGACCGAGTGGCACCAGGGCTGACCGGAGCTGCTGCTCTGCGTGATGTGTTTTGTGTCGCCAATGCTTCAGCTGAACTGGGATGCGGGAGGGAAACAGCCGGAGGCCGTGGCTGGAGCAGTGGGGCTCGGCCCGGAGCCCGGCGAGGAGGCTGCGAGCGAGTGCTGGGCTGGGCTGGGGGCACTGGTGTGATTCCCCTCCCCGGGGCGCGGGCAGGGCTGGGGACCCCCGCGCTGTGGGGCCACCCTGGCTCGCTCCGGCTGGAAAACCGCTTCCACTGGAGCCTCCTGGGCTGGGCTGCTGCGACAGCTTGCAGAGCCAGCCAGCCCCTGCCCCGGGAGCTGCGTGTGCAGCCCAGCCCCGGCATCAGGAGGCTGATTAGAGACCAGCTAATGACAGGCTGCAGTTGGGAAATGACTTTGCCGTGCAGGGTGTTCACACGACATCCGTGTCCTACAAAGGTGTCGCTGGCTCCAGGGTGTGACACCGCACTCCGGGACCCAGTGCCACCCCAGCAGGCAGCACAACCTGCCCATCGCCTCCCAGCTGCATCCTCGGAGTCGGGCAGGGAGGGAGAGAAGCGGCTGCCAGGGGCTGGAGGCACAAGGTGGGACAGAGCCACGGGCAGGGTCCCCGGAGAGCAAGGGCTGGGCTGGGACTGCTGGGATAAATCTCTCCCCAATCGTGATGCATCTGCCCCAGCATCAATCCAATATTTAAATGGATCAAAAGCAATGACTCAGAGACTTTCCAATCAGTTAGGTAAACATCAGAGACTTAATCTCTGACCTTGATAATGAGTTAAACGTGTTATTAATGTCACTCACCACAGTTTACGGGAGATGGGTGTTCCCAAAGAAATCCTTTGGGTTTCGATTCTGCTGTTTTTACAAGACTGTGGCCTCATCACTGCACAGTGTTGGAGATGCTGAAAGTTTGTTTACAGGGCTTCCCAGGGGACCAAGTGACAACATGTGAGACATCCCGTGAGTGGGTGGCATCCCTGCCCATGGCAGGGGGTGGAACGAGATGAGTTTTAAGTTCTCTTCCCACCCCAGCTATCCTGGGATCCCATGATGCGTCTGTGATTGCTGCATTAAATCATACAGAGCCCAGTTTTGCAGGCAGGAGGGTGATAGGATGGGGTTTGGGGTCTCTGCCCACCTGGTGGCCTTAGAACAAACAGAGACCCGGAGAACCCAGAGACCCACCCCAGCTGCAGCAGCGGCACAGCCAGAGGGAAAGTTTCTCTCAGCTCAGACCAGCTGCTGCCCGTGGATCTGAACAGCCACTCATCCATTCCTAAGACTGTTCCTGTGTCCTGTGGACTGCCAGGGTGGTGTGGGATCCCACAGCACCCAGGAAGATCCCCACGGAGAGCCGTGTGCTGGGCTGTGCCTGTCACCCTGTGTCCTACCATGCTCACAGCCAGCCCGTGACCAGCACAGGGCCAGCCAGGGCGACGGTCTCGGAGGGCAGAAAATTACTGTCAGCACCAGCCAGCACCTCTCTGAGGCTGTGGCATTGTGTCAGGAAGCCACTGCTGTCTCTTGGCATGACCTGAGCTTGGGAAGAGACCACCAGCCAAATCTGCCTGCCCCAGGGCAGCTCCAGGGAGCAGGGAGGGAGCAGGGAGGGAGCAGTGGGGTAGGCAGTGCTCCTGCCTCGTGCTAGCACCCAGTGGCATCAGCCCAAAAGTAAGTGGTGGTTGTGTCACCCAGGAAAGAAGAGAGAAGTGGTTGAGGCCAGAGGTTTGAGGCAGCGTCGGGCTCTGAGAGAGCAGGTGGGTCCTCGGGGGGCTGGAGGGAGGCCAAGGTGTCCATGCTGCTGAGATTATGCTTCTTTGCATGGCACGTGTCTGTCACGAACCTGTGGTGTGTCCCCAGAGCTCTCTGCCCACCCCAGATGCACTCTGGCCCTAGGATTGCTCTGAGGGAGCAGCAAAGCCCCAGATGCCACTCCTCGCTTCTCCCTGGGCTCCTGCGGCCACCTCCAGGGAGAGGTTTCCTCCACACCCACTGTGAAAACCGCACACGGACTTGTGTCTTACCACAGGCTCTGTTTGTTTCTCCCTCCTCAGACACATTCGGTGCCCCACAGGAGCAGGATTCTTCCCCAGAGATGATGCAGAAGATGAGTGGATGCTCCCAGAACAACAAGTCGAGCAGCACAGGGAGTAACCCGGTTGCAGGTGAACACAAAGAGATGGGTGGGGGTGGGAGTAACTTCATCGCTGGAGTCTTCATCCAGGCCAAGCACAAGAAGCTGAGTATCTACGAAGCCATGATGAGGGGGTTGCTGACCCCGGGCACGGCGCTGGTGCTGCTGGAGGCACAGGCAGCGTCTGGACTGCTCACAGACCCCGTGAGGAACGAGCAGCTCTCGGTGAAAGAGGCGCTGGCTCAGGGACTCATCGGTCGGGACTTCTACGAGAAGCTGCTCTCAGCGGAGGGAGCCGTGACAGGGTACACAGAGCCCTACACTGGACACAGGATCTCCCTGTTCCAGGCCATGAAGAAGGAATTCATCGTCAGGGAACACGCCATCCGCCTGCTCCAGGCCCAGATCGCCACCGGTGGCATCATTGACCCTGTGCACAGCCACCGCCTGCCCGTGGAGGTGGCCTACAAGCGTGGCTACTTTGACCAGGAGATGAGCCAGTTCCTCTCTGACCCCGAGAATCAAACAAGAACTTGCTTCGACCCCAACACCCACGAGAACCTGACGTACCTGCAGCTGCTGCAGCGCTGCGTGCCTGACCCGGACACGGGGCTGCTCATGCTGCAGCTGATGGACAAGGGCTCCGTGCTCTACCAGCTGACCGAGGATGCCCGCAAAGCCCTGCAGGCCGCCCGCACCACCCTGGCGGTGGGGCTCTTCCAGGGCCAGAGCGTCAGTGTCTGGGAGCTCCTCTTCTCCCGCTACGTCCCTGACCACCAGAGAGAAGAGCTGCTGAGGAAATACAAGGCGGGGACAATGACCATCCTGCAGATGATGACCGTCCTCACTGCCACCATCACGGGGGCAGAAAGGGAAAACGGGGCTCTGGGCTCATGCACAGCCAAACCCAATAACAAGGTGAGGGCGTCACCCCCGGCTCAGGACACGCAGTCCCAGGAGCAACAGTTGAGAAAGTCCTTGAAGTCTGCAACCGTCCGTGTCACTGCTGGGGAGTTCCGGGGGCAAAACATTTCTGTGCTGGACCTGCTCTTTTCCAAATACGTCCCTCAGGGGAAGCGGCAGGAGTTGCTGGAGCTGTATAGGGCAGGGATACTGACCACGGAGCAGGTGGCCACTGTGGTCACCACCATCGTGAACCGAACAGAAGCCACGAACGCCAAGCTCGTGGCAAATGCCAGGAGCCCACACAGGGCAGCGGCAGTGGCAGGGGAGGATGAAAACGATTGTTCAGCACACCTGGATGACTCCTTGAAGTCCACCACCATCAGTGTGCCAGCTGGGGAGCTGCAGGGAAAGCAGGTCTCACTGTGGGACCTGCTCTTCTCCCACCACATCCCCGAGGAGAAGAGGCAGGAGCTGCTGGAGCTGTACCATGAAAGGTTATTAACTCTGGAGCAGATGACAACTGTTGTCACCACTCTCATTAAGAAAAAAGAATCTACAGGCAGGAAATTCCAAATTACAGTCAAGAGTTCCAACCAGGACACTCTGACAGCAGCAGGAGAGGAGAGGGATGATCCCCCCAAAGAGGAACCGTGGGAAACAGCCTTAAAAACCACAGTGGTCGACATTGAGGTTGGGGAGTTTCGGGGCCACAAGGTCTCCCTGTGGGACCTGCTCCACTCCCACTACATCCCCGAGGAGAACAGGAAGGAGCTCCTGGAGCTGTACGAGGCAGATGAGTTAACCCTGGAGCAGGTGAAGACCGTTGCCAGCACCATTGTGACCCGGGCAGCAGCAGAAGCAGCAGCAGAGAGGGCAGAGCCAGCAGCACCTGTGAATGAGCCCGGGGCAGAGCCAGCAGCCACAGAGGCTGAACCCACCCCCCTGCATGGGGACAGGGCTTGGGAAGAGACCCTGAAGGCCACCACAGCCGAGGTGTCAGTGGGGGAGTTCCAGGGCAGGCAGATCTCCCTCTGGGACCTGCTCTTCTCCCACCACATCCCCAAGGAGAAGAGGCAGGAGCTGCTGGAGCTGTACCATGCAGGGACATTGGCATTGCAGCAGTTAAAATTTGTTGTCACCACTCTCATTGAGAAAAAAGAATCTACAGGCAGGAAATTCCAAATTACAGTCAAGAGTTCCAACCAGGACACTCTGACAGCAGCAGGAGAGGAGGGGGATGATCCCCCCAAAGAGGAACCATGGGAAACAGCCTTAAAAACCACAGTGGTTGACACTGAGGTTGGGGAGTTTCGGGGCCACAAGGTCTCCCTGTGGGACCTGCTCCACTCCCACTACATCCCCGAGGAGAATAGGAAGGAGCTCCTGGAGCTGTACGAGGCAGGTGAGTTAACCCTGGAGCAGGTGAAGACCGTTGCCAGCACCATTGTGACCCGGGCAGCAGCAGAAGCAGCAGCAGAGAGGGCAGAGCCAGCAGCACCTGTGAATGAGCCCGGGGCAGAGCCAGCAGCCACAGAGGCTGAACCCACCCCCCTGCATGGGGACAGGGCTTGGGAAGAGACCCTGAAGGCCACCACAGCCGAGGTGTCAGTGGGGGAGTTCCAGGGCAGGCAGATCTCCCTCTGGGACCTGCTCTTCTCCCACCACATCCCAGAGGAGAAGAGGCAGGAGCTGCTGGAGCTGTACCGTGGGGGGACACTCCCCATCCAGGAGCTGCTCAGCATCACCAGCAGCCTCGCCATTGACGGCCACGAGAAGCACTTTGGGGCCCTTCCTGCACACACCGTGGATCTTCTGCGTTCTGAGGGCTCCTACATCACCTTTGGCCCATCCCAGGAGCACAGGGTGTCAGTGTGGGAGCTCCTGTCCTCCAAGCAGGTCTCCGAGTACAGGCGGGAGGCGCATCTTGACACCTACCCCTCAGGAGGGCTGACAGTGAACAGAATCACCATCACCACCACCATCACCACCGGCCCCCAGCGCGAGAAGAGCCACCCCTGGCACCACTAACACCGACGCCGGCAGAGGAGGGTCCTGAGCACCTGTGGGACTTGGCTCTCCATGCCCCTCCGTGTGTCACAGCAGCGACAAACCCGTGTGTGGAGTGGGGTGGGAGCTTGGTTAAACTCCTGCTGTCTCAACTCTGGTTGTGCTGAGATTTCTTTTGCCCAGCAGAGCTTTCCCAGAGGGGCTCTGGGGATGTCCAGGAGCCTTGGGACTGCACTGTGCATGCAGAGGCACTCACCGAGGACAGGGACACGTGGAGCCACCACCCAAGTCAGGTGGGCTGGAGAGTGCCCTGGGTGGGAGCAGGCAGAGACCCCAGGGCAGGGGCTGTGGGCAGCAACACCCGGCCCCAGGAGAGCCACAGAGGGACAGACACCTCCTGTTCAGGACAGCTGGGACCCCGCCCCTGCTGCACAGCAGGGCCAGCATCTGGGGCTGTGGGACATGGAGACCTGACCTGTCCCTCAGTTCTGCTGCAGAATGGGGCCACAGGGGTCTCTGGACTGCAGGGTGGGGCTGCGAGGGTCTCTGGGCTGCTGGAACTTGTGGCACATGAGCACTGAAGGAGAGGGACACTGGTGCCAGAGCTATGACACCTGTGACAGCGAGAGGTGGCTGGGGGCACCCACAGGCGCGGTGGTGCCTCCACGGAGCACAAGGACACTGCACGCAGGGCATGGGGCGCTGCTCCACAGAGGGAACGAGGATGCTGGAAATTCCTAGGAAGGGAGCACAGAAAAGGACAACAGATCCTGAGGCGCTTGTTGTCCCATCCCATTGTCTCATCTCGTTGTCCCATCTCATCCCATCCCATCTCATTGTCCCATCCCATTGTCCCATCTCATCCCATCCCATTGTCCCATCTCATTGTCCCATCCCATCCCATTGTCCCATCTCATCCCATCCCATCCCATTGTCCCATCCGATCTCATTGTCCGATCCCATCCCGTTGTCCCATCTCATTGTCCCATCCCATTGATCCATCTCATCCCATCCCATCTGTTTGTCCCATCTCATTGTCCCATCCCATCCCGTTGTCCCATCTCATTGTCCCATCCCATCTGATCTCATTGTCCCATTTCATTGTCCCATCCCATCCCTTTGTCCCATCTCATCGATCCCATCCCATCGTCCCATCTCATTGTCATATCCCATTGTTCCATCTCATCCCATCCCATCTCGTTGTCCCATCTCATTGTTCCATCTCGTTGTCCCATCTCGTTGTCCCATCTCATCCCATCCCGTTGTCCCATCCCATTGTTCCATCCCATCTGTTTGTCCCATCTCATCGATCCCATCCCATCCCTTTGTCCCATCCCATCCCATCCATTTGTCCCATCCCACTGTCCCACCTCGTGAAGACTCAGAGAAGCACAAGAATGATGAGGCACTGGGAAGGAGAGGGAGGATGAGTGGACTCCTGGGATGGAGAAATGCCCAGGGTGGATGGCACAGCAGCCATGTGCTCCATGTCCTCTCCAGCCCAAGGATCGTGGGTTATTCCCAGTCCAGCATGAGACCAGCTGAGGCTGAGGGAAGGAATTCTGCACACTCGGGGTGGCTAGGCTGAGGAACTTCCCGTGCAGGATGTCCTGGGAGCTAAAAGTTCCCGTGGACTCACACAGCATTTGGAGTAAGTCATGGAGGAAAACCCATCAGGGCTGCTAGCCAAGAGGAGAGGTGGCTGTTTCGGTCATTCCCAGAGCCACCAACACCGTGGGGACACTGGGGCGGTGCTGCCATGTCCGTGCCTTTTCCCCACACCACGTCCCCTCACCATGTCCCACCCACCGGCTGGCAGCTGATGCCATGGACGGGACAGAGGTGACACTGCAGCCCCCCCGCGTCCCTGTTCCCGGCAGGGGCTGGACACCAGCCTGTGCCTCTGGCACCGGGACACGCCGGGGGCTGGGGTGGTGTCGGATGGCTAGGGAGGGCTCGCAGCCAGGGTGGGGTAGGATCTGCAGGGACCCGGCGCCAGCTTCAGCCTGCCCGGGGAGCTGGGGTTGGGAGGGCTCCAGACGGCTCCGGGGACTCTGGTTGCACTCCCACAGGAAGTGCTGGATTTCCAAAAAAGCAGCTGAAAGAAAACAGGAGGTTGTGCGAGGGGAGCGCTGAATACATTTGCATAGCTAAAAGCTCGTTGCATAACGGGACGAATCGGAGCAGTCTCCGAGCGCTCCCAGGGGCACGGGGGAGAAATGAAGGGTCGGGCAGCGGGAGCTCCATCCCTGCGGGAATGTCGCACCACAGCGGATGCACCGGGAAACGCCTCAGTGCTGTGGGAGAAGAGGTGGGGGACAGAAAAAGCTCCAGGACGGGACCTGACCTGCCGGAAAAGGAACGGGAAACCAACAAATCCCTCGCTGTGCCCACGGGCGTGAGTGGGAAAGCAGGGGCAGTGCCCACAGCAGCTTTCCCTGCAGTCTGATCACAGAATCACGGACTCATGGAATGGTTTGGTGAGAAGGAACGTTAAAGCTCATCCCGTTCCACCCCCTGCCCTGGGCAGGGACACCTTCCAGTATCCCAGGTTGCTCCAAGCCCCGTCCAGCCTGGCCTGGAACACTTCCAGGGATCCAGGGGCAGCCACAGCTGCTCTGGGCAACCTGTGCCAGGGCCTCACCATGCTCACAGGGAAGGATTTCTTCCCAATATCCAATCTAAATCTACTCTTTTTCAGCACAAAGCTGTTCCCCCTTGTCCCCTGTCACTGCAGGCCCTTGTGAAAAGTCCCTCTGCTGGGACCCACAGGGGCACACACCCCTGCAGCGGTGCCTTCGAGTGTGGGATGTGGTGCCAGCCTGGCCCATTGCCCCCCTGGAGGCCCCAGCCCACCTGGACACAGCCCAGGGGGCTGGCAGGGCACTCCCAGGCCGGGTTCCGATGGCAGCACCTTCCCCAGGAACCTTCATGCGGAACAGGCAGGCTCTGCCCTTCCTTTTCCAGCAGCCACAAATGTTCTCTGAGTATCCAGCCCAATCTCCTCACATGCAAACCCCTCCATCAGCTGAAGCAGACCCACTCTGGCCCCCTGTTTGTCCCTGATAAGGCTGCCCTGGGCAGTTTTATCTCCCAGCACATCTGTCCTGCCAGAGCTGCTCCTGCTCTGCGTTCCTCCCTCAGTTGTGTCTCTGCCCCTTTTCCGCAGCGAATCCGTGGGTTTTTGGCATGGCTGGTGCTCGGGCTGCACACGGAGCCCTGTCTAGCCGCCAGCACCATCTGCCCCTCTGGAAACACCTCCCGGGGCAGCTGAGAACATGCCACGGCCTCATTACCCTGAGCCCACGTCCCTCCTGAGGCTGCTGAGCCCACACAGGCCTTTTCCTCTTTAATCACCCCTGTGTCCTACACTTCATGGCGTAACTGTTTGTTCAGTGACTCCAGGGCATGACTCTGCATTCGGGCCCATTCCTGATGGTCCCATGACTGTTCCTCCAGCTTCAATGTCACCTGTCCCGGCCCTCTGTACTCCCTCAACTCAGCCTGCTCACCGCACCTGGTGTTTATTGACAAAGCTGCTGATAAAAATATGAAATTAATTTGGCTCTGAGAGCCCATGTTCCCCCTTACAACTCCCCTTCCAGCACACTCCAGTCTCCGGGGCAGACAGGGCACTGCTCGTGTCTCTCTCCCACCTGTGCAGCAGCCAGGCTGTCACAGGGGACAGAAGTTTCCTTTTTGGCTTTGCTGCTGCTGAGATCTGCTGGGGAGTGCAAATTGTCCTGGTTTGTCCCAACAGCACAAAGAGAGGGCTCAGCAATGGAGCCCTGGGGTCCCCAGCACCTTCTCCCCAACTCCAGAGGTCACACCTGGCACCAGCTCCATCTGTTACGTTTCTCCTCATGAAAGGTTTGACCTGGAAGGTAAAAAGGAACAAACCAAACTGTTATGATGAAGCTTTGTCCAATTTTCCACTCAACTGGTTCCACATCTTTGCTTTAATCAAAGCTCAGAAAAGTGTTAAAGGTTGTTGGGACAGGGAACTCCCCAGCTGTGACATGACCGAACTCCTCCCTCCATGACAGCCAGGAGATGGTCCTGCAGCCCAAAGTCCTCGTGGGGTCACGATGTCCTCCCTCCTCATCCTCCCTGGGTGGGAGAGGTTCTGCCAAAAGTGTGACATGGGCTGTCCCCTCCTCGCCTCACCAGGAACTGCCCATCCCATCCCCCAACATCCACCAGTGTCCCCTCAGCATGGGGAGTGGGACAGGGGCCTCGGCCAACTCTGCCTGGGGACGGGGCTCCTTTGGGGGTCCTGGGGAGGATCCTGGACAGCAGTGGGATCACAGAGGGATGGGGGCTGAAGGAACCAGCAGAGATTTCAAAGTGAAACCACAGCCTGGAGAAGCAGGGAATTCCCCATCAGCCAAGCACAGGGTTCAGGACATGGAGACTCTGGGGTCGGGGTCTCAGCCACACTCAGCACCAGGTGTGCCCGCACCATCCCCACCAGGAGTTCCACCAGCTCAGCTGCCACCCTTGTGAGTGGGGCCAGGAGTCAGGAAACCCTGACCGGGGCCCTGTGGAACAGCAGTGAATTCTCCCAGGAGCTGCTGAGGCCCAGCAGGGGCTGACACAAACCAGGTGCCCTTTGTGCATGACCAGCTACAGACAATGGGCAAAGTCCAACAGCTGCCTCCAAAACCCAGCCAGCCTGCTCCAAAATACATCCCCTCTGCTCCAAAATACAACTTTCTGTCTCCAAAACCCAGCCAGCCTGCTCCAAAATACATCCCCTCTGCTCCAAAATACAACTTTCTGTCTCCAAAATACAACCAGCCTGCTCCCAAATCCAACCAGCCTGCTCCAAAATCCAATCCCTCTGCTCCAAAATACAACTGTCTCCCAAATCCAACCAGCCTGCTCCAAAAATACAATTACTCTGCTCCCAAATACAATCCCTCTGCTCCCAAATCTAGCCAGCCTGCTCCAAAATGCAATTGCTCTGCTCCCAAATCCAACTGGCCTGTTCCCAAATACAATCACTCTGCTCCAAAATCCAGCTGGCCTGCTCCCAACTATAATTGTCCTCCAAAACACAACCAGCCAGCTCCGGTGCGAGCAGCTGCTGACAGTGCTCTCAGGGCCCTCACCCCCAACTCCCTTTGTTATCTCTGCCCTGAGAATCACTGAATCATGGAATTGCTGAGGTTGGAAAACCCCTCTGGGCCCACTGAGTCCAACCATCCGCCCAGCACAGCCCAGGCCACCACCAACCCATGTCCCCAAGTGCCAAATCCACGGGGATGTTAAATCCCCCCAGGGATGGGGACTCCCCCCTGCCCTGGGCAGCTGTGCCAGGGCTGCACAGCCCTTTCCAGGAGCTTGTCCCTCAGCCCGTGGCCTGTCCCGTGGTCTGTCCCAAATCCCATGGCTATGCTCTCCCACCTGCCGTGACCCATCCCCTGCCCCACTCACGGCTCAGCCTCTGCCCCCGTTCTGCCCCTCGGCTGCCATTCCCTGCACCCCCCACTCCAAGGGTGGGTGAGCCTTCCCGAGTGGCTTCAGACCAAAATTCCCATTTTTAGCCGCGGTCAGCTCCAGCCAATGCCCTCATCCAAGCAGCGCCCACGGCTCCCGTGGTCAGCCTCACCTCCACACAGGCGCTGGCTCCCTTCCCGCTTCTGGAAGCACTTAAGGAAGAGCTGGAGACGTGTTTCCTGCCCAGCAGGAACACAGGCAGGGCTGGAACGAGCAGAACGAGCCATTCCAAAGGCTGCAGCCCCTCTCCCAGCTCTCAGGCCCGCCCCGTGCCCCGGGGGGATGGCGGGGATGTTTTCAGCGGCACCAGATGTGGAAGCAGTCCCAGAAAACTGCTCTGCCCCTCTCCCGGGATTGCTCTGATCGCGTGTGTTGGATTCCTGCTGACCTGTACCCCCCTAATTCACACACCTGAGTCACCTGCTGACACCGGCGGCGTGTCCACACCTGCTGCAGGTGAGGAGCTGCAGGACAGGGCAGGTTAAAGCCTGGTGCAACTCAGCCCCACCAATGGATCCTCCGGAGTCCTGTGCCGGCCACGTTGGCCCCCAGAGTGCACGGACAAACGTGCTCAGACAGACGGAGCAGCGGGAAGATGTTTTGGCACCTAAACCTTCAACCTCGACACAGAGTGAGCTGTGCAACAACACATGACATCATCACACCCCGGCCCCATCCATCACACACGGATAAAAATAGACACACAGCAAGAGGGGCCTCCCGGCAGCGAGAGGGGAAGGGAAGCAGGGAGCTTCCCCAGCCCCCACGGAACCAGCCTGGGGGTGTTCCCGCAAACCCCAGGGCCTGCAGAGGTTCCAGAGCGGGATGAAAGCAAACTGACCCGAGAGGGGCTCAGAAGCCCCCACGGATTCTGTCAGCTCACAGTCAGAGCGGGCTCAGGGGGATCCATACCTGGGATCCACCTCAAATAATGCAAGGAGCTCCAGGCTGGCTGCACATCCCTGTGGGATAACCCCCTCCAGATCTCCATGCTGGGAAGCCGTTTCAGACCCCCTGCACCTGCCAGCCCCACCAGGGTCAACAGCACCATGGGGTCTGGAGGTCCTGGTCCAAGCCCTGGAGGGAGCCATGCCCAGGGCACCTGGGGACAGGGGTGACAGGAGCCCCAGCTCTGCCCTCTGAGTGCCGCCCGCCCGGGGCAGTGCAGACAGAACTCGCCCCCAGCAGCAAATCCTGCCTGCCTGGCCTCCCACACACCAGAATCCTGGGTGGAAACCAAAACCTGAACCTTTAGACCTGTAATGTCACTGCTGAGATCCCCAAGCTCCTCAGCCAGGAGCTCTGGCCTGCTCCTGTGCTCAGGGCAGCCAGAAAGGAGTTGGGGAAAGGAGGGGTTGATGGCAGCGCAGCCAGGTGAGCTCCTCTGCCAGCAGCATTCCCTCCTGGAGCCCTGCCAGAGGCATTGGACCTTCCTAGGGTCCCTGACTGCAAACTGTGGTGGGAGAAGGTGAGACCGAGCAGAGGGACAACCTGAGAGGGGCTGGCAGAGGGACAGAACAGAATCTGGGACTAAAGGTCTCTGCAGCTGCCCCACACCAGGGGATTCCCAATGGAAATGGCCTTGTAGGGGCTGGTGAAGGAGATGCAGCCAGCTCCTGGGCATGAGAATCCTGGAATCATTTGGGTTGGAAAAGCCCCCTGAGCCCACCAAGTCAAGCTATTCCCCAGCACTGCCCAGGCCACCACTGACCTTGTCCCCAGGTGCCACATCCACACGGATGTTAAATGCCCCCAGGGATGGGGACTCCCCCCTGCCCTGGGCAGCTGTGCCAGGGCTGCACAGCCCTTTCCAGGAAGAATTTTCCCAATATCCCTCCTGAACCTCCCCTGGCCCAACATGAGGCCATTTCCTCTTGTCCTGTCCCCCCTGCCCTTGGAGCAGAGCCCGACCCCCACCTGGTTCCACCCTCCTGTCAGGAAGTTCTAGGGACTGAGAAGTTCCCTCCCCTCGAGCCTCCTTTCCTGCAGTGCCCCCAGCTCCCTCAGCCTCTCCTGGTGCTCCAGACCCTTCTCAGTTCCATTCCTGTCTCTGGACATGCTCCAGCCCTTCAATGTCCTTCTTTTCATGAGAGAGAGGCACAAAACTGCCCCAGGACGAGGTGCCTCAGCAGTGCCAGCACAGGGGGTACTGCCCTCAGCCTGTGGCCACACTGTGGCTGGAACAGCCAGAGGCTGCTGCCCACCCAGGCACACCCGAACACTCTGGCAGGGTTGTGTTGTAGCATTCAGCTCCAGACAGGCAGAGCCCGGGGCTCTGGATGTGGGTGTGGAGCAGCCTGAGGGTCCCATATCCTCGGGACAGCAGTCACAGGCAGGGGTCAAGCACAGGCTGCCTGCACTGCTCGGGCCCTGCTCCCTGTTAGCATTCCCAGCTGGAGCCCTGGGAGCAGCCAGGGGCTGATGCAGGAGATGCTGCAGGAGGCAGATGCTGCAGGAGGTCACACTCACCAGGACGGAGCCCATTTCTCCTGTCTTGGGTGATTTGATGGCTGGGACAACCAGAGGAGGAAGGACCGTGTGCCTCCTGCCTGGAAAGGAACAGCAGGACAGGTATCGCTGCTGTGTATCCTCCAGCAAAAAACAATCCATGGATGGGACACTGAGGATGAGGAGGTGGGACATCGGGATGCTGTCTGGACAGGGGTGATGAGCAGTGGTAACACACGAGGTGTCACTGCTGCGGGAACAGCCACTGCCCCTGCACCTGTCCACGGAAGGATTCCCACACCTGGAATGTTGCACTCAAAGTGACCAACCTTGAACGAGGAGATCCAGGGCCCAGCCAGCTACTGCTGCTGGATGGGATTTATGTGCCTCAAAGGACCTTAAGGATTCCCATAGGAGCTGCTGGGCTGGGCCAGGCCAGGGACATGGGAATCTCCAGCCAAGGATGTGTCCTGCATGTGAGCAACAACATGTGGGAGATCCACAGAGTGCCTCTGAAGACCAAACATTTCCCCCCAGAAAGTTGGAAGCAGCTCCCCAGCTCAGACCTGAGCCCACCATGTCCCTGCATCCTATTTTGGCCCATTGCCAACAGCAGATCCCGAGAGGAAAAGCGCAGGGACCTGAGCAGGGGCCAAGCTGTGTTTCATCAGCTGCAGCTCCTGGCAATCCAGAGCGCGGAGCCTCTGGAGCCAGAAGCTGCATCTACGTCTCTGGTTAATAGCCTTCAATCAATTTTTCTCCCACAAATTTGCCTAATGGCTTTTAAAATCCCTTTAAAATCTGCTAGGGCCGCTGCAAACACCCTGAGGCAACGAATTCCGCTGCGTATCACACCGAACACTCACCCCAAGGAACAGTAAAAGATTTCCCTCCTCCATGTACTCCACAGCTCCCATTGGGCTTGCCAGCTGCCTCCCCGTGTGGAATGACATGCCTGGAACGAACAGGCAGGACAGATGTGCCCTGCTGTGCGTTCCCCAGGAAAGGAAAAGGGAGTTGTGGAAGGACAATGAGGTGTGGAACGGTGAAGAGCCTCTCCCCATGCCCACGCCGGCCCCAAACTCCAGCCCTGCATGTCCCCAGCTCAGGTGTTCTCCAGCTGAGTAACTGGTTTTACACGAAAGCTTGTCCACACCTCTGCCACCCCTCCCTGCACCACCAGAGCCAGCATTGTAGCTGAACCACCCAGAAACTTCAGCGGCATCAGCAAACTCTGCCAACTCATTGTTCATCCCTTTTCAGGGGGTGCTGGAGGTGATGAAAGGCAGCTCCACGGAGAACCAGAGTCAGCCACGGACAGGAGGTGGTCACAGGAGTGCCATTGGGAACTGGAGCCAGCTGAGGCTGGGAAGTGGTCACAGAAGTGCTACGGGGGCTGTGAAGATGCAGCAGATGGGAAAGGTGCCTGGGTGTGGTGTGTGGTTTGTGTTTGGTTTCAACATTTTTATTCCTCGTCCTTGAACTTATTCCCAGACTTCCCCATGATAAGAACCAGGGGTTGACTTCCCTTCCAGCCCTGTGTGGCACACACGGGACAAGGTCACCCACCGTGGGAGCTTGTGGCACCTGGCACAGACACAGAGCACAGGGGTGCAGTGGGGCTGGATGGGTGCCAGGAGGTGGCTGTGCCCCAGGGGGTGATGATGGGGGAGCCTTTACCACGGCCAGCTTCGGGTTGCACTGACAGTGACAGCACAGACTCACCCAGGTGGGCTCAGACACGGGGCCACCACGGGGCCCTGGCAGTGCCCATGGCAGTGCCACAGGGCTGTAGCTGGAGGCACCAAATACCCGGGTGGCACGGTCAGAGCAGCCCAGTCGGTGGCCCAGCAGAACCTGGTGGTGGCCCACACCAGGAAACACCTCCTGTGTCCCTTCTCCTGTGTCAGGGGCGGGATGTTGTGTACCATACCTGTGTGCACTTCCTGTGTCACCTCGCCCAGAGCCACCCTCATTGCGGTCCCCTCGGTTAACCACGGCGGTCAGAGCAGCCACAGGCTGGAGGGGGAGGACGTGCCCAAACCCAGCCAGGCGCCAGTACAGCAAGGAAGAAGGGTGGGACAACGCATGGTCGGGCTAAGAGTAACTGGAGACGGCCAGAAAAAGAAAAAAAAACATCCAACAAGCCAGACACTTTCTCAGTAGAATGAAAACATCTGTTGGGCGCTGGGTGGGGGTTGGTCCAGCCGTTTCGGGGTGCCCAGAGCCCGGCGAGGGGGTCCTGCAGGGGTCCAGCCCCCGGCACTCGCGCGGAGCAGTGGCTGCTCGGGAAGATGCCGCGGTGGCCCTGGCACGTCCAGGGACGACTGCGGGAAGCGGGGAGGATGGGAGCCCCCCGAGACGGGGCTGGAGGGGGCAGCGACCGGGGAGAGGCTGGGCAAGGCGGCACCACCGGCATGGAACGCGGCTCCGAGGGGTGGAACAAGCCCCGGGGCCCCGGGCGGGGGCAACCGGCGGGCGCTGGCGGGGGCGGCGCTGAGTCCTGCGGGGAGCGGGGGGAGGACACGGACACGCTCTGGGCGGCCCCGGGGAGGGTCGAGGCTGACGGCGCATCCCGGTGCGGGGTGCGGGAGGTGCCGGGGGTGCCGGCGGTGTGCGGGGTGCGGGGGCCCCTCCCGGCGGGGCGGGGCGTGCGCGGCCGCACGTCCGGAGCGGGGCGGGACGAGACCGGGCCAGCCCCGCGCGGCACCGGCAGAGCGCGGTGGGGCTCACGACGGTGCAGATCCGTGCGGTGCCGCTGGGGTCGGTGCGGCTCGGCTCGGCTCCGTTTCGTTCCCTTCAGCTTGGTTCCGTTCGCTTCGCTTCTCTTCGGTTCGGCGCGCATCAGCTCGGCTCGACGTGATTCGGAGCGGCTCGTGTCGGATTAAAGCGGATCGGATCGGACTAGAGCTCGGCACAGCCCGGCACATTTCGGCGTAGCTTGGCACAGCTCGGCTCGGCACGGTTCGGCACCGCCCGGCACAGCTCGGCACAGCCTGCACAGCGCGGTTCGCGGCGGGGATGGCGGTGCCGGAGCCGGACGCGCGGCTGGCGCAGGAGAAGGAGGAGGAGAGCGAGGAGGAGAGCGAGGTGCTGGAGGAGAGTCCCTGCGGCCGCTGGCAGAAGCGCCGCGAGCAGGTGGGAGCCGGGCGCGGCGGGACGGGAACGCCGGAGGGCGGCCATGGGAATGCCGGGCAGGGGGACGCCGGGAGACGGGATGTGGATGCCGGGGAATGGGGATGGGGACGCCGCCGCCGGGCCCTGCGGGGCCCCGGGCTGTGCGGGGCGCCCAGCGCGACCCCTCGCCCATCGCGGGGGCCGGGGCGGCCGCAGTCCCCGGGCGCGGGCAGAGCCCGCAGGTGCCCAGGGCACGGCGATGGCCGCGGCCGGAGGGCGATGCGGGGAGCGGTTCCGCGGGGAGCGAGTCCCCGGGGGCGGCCGGAGGCGCGGGGAGCCGGGCTCGGTCATGCCCGGGTCGGGGTGTGCCGGTGTGGAAAGCCGGGCTCGCCTTGTCTCGGTGCGGGGAGCCCGGTGCGGGGAGCGGGCTCATTGTGCCCAGGTGCGCGGGGACCGGGCTCGCCATGCCCTTGCGTGGGGAGCCGATCTCATCGTGCCCCGGTGCGGCTGCTGGTGGGGGGTGCTCCGTGCAAGGAGCCGGGTTTCTCCGTGCCCTGGTCTGGGGTGTCTGGAGCAAGGAGTCGGGCTCATCGCGTCCCAGTGCACGGTGCCAGATGCCCGAAGCCGGGCTCATTGTGCCCCACTGGGAGGGCCCAGGGGCTGGGCTCGCCATGCCCTTGTGTGGGAAGCCGCGGTGTGCCCCGGGGCACCGGGGCAGTCCCGGGCACGTTCCGCAGCGCAGGGCTTCGATGCCCGCGGGACCAGCCGTGCTGGGCTGCCGACAGCCGTCCCGCGGGGCTGCTGGGGTGTCCTGGAGGGTTTTGCTGGTCTGGGTCCTTGAGCGGTGCCCGGTGACTGCGACACAGGTCGCAGGATGGTGACCCCTGGGCGCTGGCCCGGAGCTCCTGCGGGGACGGGGACTGGCCGGGTCAATGGTGGGGTGTCGGGGCCGGCCCTCACAGCCCACCCTCAGGGCCGGAGAATCCGGTTCCTCCTCTCCAGAGAAGGGGGTTAGTTCACTTCAGCTCATCTTCCTAGGCCAGGGCACAGCATCGGGACCATCTCCCGAAAAATGGGGCTGGAATCACCCTGTCTCTGTCAGGGCACCCAGGAGCGGGGACCAGAGTCAGTGGGTGAATCCTGACCCCAGCAGGGGCGGGACAGCCCCGAGGGAGAGACACGTCAGGCACTGCCAGCACCCGAAGGGGAAAAGGCCCATCCAAGGCCGAACTGCTTCTCTTCCCGTTATCTCCCCTCTCCACGGTTAAGGACCCGGCCCCAGCGTTCAGCTCTGCCTGCGGCTGCATCTCCCAGCCTGAATTCCTAGTCTGGGCTTTGCTGAGATCTTGGTAACCTGCTCCTGGCTGATAACCTGCTCCTGGCTGATAACCTGCTCCTGCCAGCGCCGTCAGCACCTGCCCTTCCATCCCTCGGTGCTGCCAGGTGCTTCCACACCCACACAGCCCCCTCCCCCCATTCCTGCTCCCTCCTCCTCTCTGGAAGACACCTTCCCCACACCAGGGTGCCTAATCCTGACCCTGACACTGGTGAAGAGAAGGACATTGAGGAGCTGGAGCACGTGCAGACACAGGAATGGAACTGTGAAGGGTCTGGAGTAGCTGAGGGAGCTGGGAGCCTCAGCCTGGAGAAAAGGAGGCTCAGGAGGAACCTTGTGGCTCTGCACAACTCCCTGACATGAGGGGGCAGCGGGGGGGGTTGGACTCTGCTCTCAGGGAACAGCAACAGGACAAGAGGGAACGGCCTCGAGCTGTGCCAGGGGAGGCTCAGGTGGGATAATGGGAAAATTCCTTCCGTCTGTTCTGGCCAAACAGTGGTGTTTAACAATGAGGATTTCAACACTAATTTTGTGCAGGAGCTCTCTGGAGCGGTGCCGCCATGCTCAGATCTGGCCCAGGGGGTTCATCTTCCTGTGCAGGCGTGGGAGTAGTGGAAACCCCCCAGTGCCATCTCCACACGAGTGCTTTGGGTTGCTGTCTCTGTGCCGTGCTCTCGATCCACAGGGATTTTCCAGCCGGAGCAGTGGGAGGGGTGGGTTGGCCTTTCCAAGGGCAGGACAGCTCTTCCAGGAGAGCTGGAGTGGCAGGAAGGCTCCTTGATTGCCAAGTGGAGGAAGCTTTGTGGAAGAGCCGTGTTTGTGCAAATTCACAGATGCTTCATGACGTGCAGGAAGGAGCTGAGTGCTGCCGATCTGCTCTCCTCTCACTGCCCTCAGCACTCCCGGGATTTGTACCCATAGGGAGCTTCCCTCACTCTCCTGAAGAGTCATTGTAATAATTTATTTCCCTAATCTGGTTTTGTGAGAAGAGTCAAGCCCTGTGTAGGACCTCCGGAGCTGTGCCCGATCTCTGGTTTGGAGAGCAGGGCCATCAGGGTGGGAGCGTCCTGGTGGGCAGAGCTTGAAGCTGGAATGCCAACAGAGCAGGGGCAGGTGCCCTGCTTGACCCGGGGTGAAAAGGAGGCTCAGGGGGGACCTTCTCCCTCTCCACAACTCCCTGACAGGAGGGTGCAGCCAGGTGGGGTCAGGCTCATCCCAGGGAACAAGGGACAGGACAAGGGCAAACAGCCTCGAGTTGTACCAGCGGAGGTTTAGGTGGGATATTGGGAAAATTCCTCCTGGAAAGGGCTGCCCAGCACTGCCCAGGGCAGTGGTGGAGTCCCCACCCCCGGGGAGATTTAACATCCCTGTGGATGTGGCACTTGGGGACGTGGGTCAGTGGTGGCCTTGGGGAATGGATGGACTCAGTGGGCTCAGAGGCTTTTGCAACCCAACCCACTCCATGGTTCCATGGTTCTGCAGACTGAAAGGCAGTGTCCGATACATTAACAGTATTGTTCACTGATGGTGTGGGCACAAGGACTGCACCTTGTTTTCACACACAGGGCTGTGCTGGGCCTGCCCTGCCCCCCCCCGGAATGAACCAGCTCCCCTCCCAACCTCCTTTGCCTGTTTGTGATCATTTATTCCTCGGGGATGTGAAGTCACAGGTTGCTGCGAGCAGCTCAGGGAACAGCAGCACTCGGACAAGGTGTGACGAGAAGCAGCGCTGTGGCCCTCGCGGTGTCACAGCCCCAGCCCTGCCCTGCCCTGCCCCTCTCAGTGCTCTCCTGTTGTTTGTGAACTGCTGCTGGCGCAGAATTTTCCACGTGGGAACACCGGGGCTCTTTCAGCCTTGCTTTGATGACCTCATTTGCTTTTCCCACCCACCCTGGGGAATATGAGCAGAAGGGAGAAGAAACTTGGTTTTCTGCTCCTGTGAAAAGTTTTGCACCTTTGCTGGTCTGAGCAGGGGTTGTGGCCGAGCCCCAGCACCTCGTGCTGGGATGAGTCTGGTTTATCCCTGCTGGTTTGCATTCCCAAACCCTCAATCCACCCAGAAAGGGGGGGTGGGGGGGGGCTTGTGACCAGCAGGTGTTTGCTGGTCACGAGTGCTGGTCCCACCATGCTCATCTGTCACATTTTCTGGGTTCAGGCCGTGATTTCCACATCCTCCCCCTCATCTCTCCCACCCATCGGCGCCTGTCAGTCCTGCCCGTTGTGCTCCCTGTGGGAATGCCCTCATGCTCTGGGTTCCTGAGGGCCTTCCCCTTGGGATGAGAGTGGTGTGTGCTGTGGCAAAGCTCAGCTGTGGTTCATGGATGGAACTGTGGAGTTGTTCCTGTAATTTATTCCTCTAAGCAACCCCAGAGCTGTCTCTTGCTCATAATTCTGCTGCTGCTTCCAGTGTGGGATTTGTTTTGGAGCGCCCTTGGACTCCGGTGAGGGAAGGGATGGGGCATCCAGAGGGACCTGGGCAGGCTGGGGAGGTGGGACCGAGGGAACCTCGTGAAGTCCAACAAGGGCAAGGGAAGTTCCCGCATCTGGGTTGGGTCTCAGCACAGACACAGGATGGGGGAATTGGCTGGAGAGAGTCCCTGGGGAGAAGGACCTGGGGGTGCTAGGAAAGGCTGGACATGCCCCAGCCACATGCACTGGGATCCCAAACCCCCTGTGCCCTGGGCTGACCCCCCAGCGTGGGCAGCAGGGAAGGGGGAATTCTGCCGCTCTGCCCTGCTCAGGTGAGGCTCCACCTGCAGAGCTGCCCCAGCCCTGGGGAGCAACATCAGGAGCACGTGGAGCTGCTGGAGAGTCCAGAGAGGCCCTGGAGCTGCTCCAGGGCTGGAGCCCCTCTGCTCTGGAGCCAGACTGGGAGAGCTGGGGGTGTTCACCAGGAGAAGAGAAGCTCTGAGGAGAGCTCAGAGCCCCTTCCAGGGCCTAAAGGGGCTCCAGGAGACCTGGAGAGGGACTTGGGGACAAGGGATGGAGGGACAGGACACAGGGAATGTCTTCCCACTGCCAGAGGGCAGGGATATTGGGAAGGAATTCCTGGCTCTGAGGGTGAGGAGGCCCTGGCACAGAGAAGCTGTGTCTGCCCCATGCCTGGAAGTTTTCCGGGCCAGGCTGGACAGGGCTTGGAGCGTCCTGAGACAGTGGAAGGTGTCCCTGTCCATGGCACGGGGTGGCACTGGGGGTCTTGAAGATCCCTTCCTGCCCACTCCATCCTGGGATTCTACAATTCCAACTATGAGCTTTAATTCATCCAGCAGGATGAAAGAAGGGAAAGAGTGAAACGACAGTTCAAATGCAGAGAAGAAGTGCTGAAGCAGAATTTGAGGAAAATAAAGTGATTTAAGGAAAAATCAGCAAGAGAGGGAGGTTTTGGGGTGTTGCTGTAGGTTCCCAGAGATCAGAAAACAAAAACAAAACATGGAAAAATAGTGTAAGTGCTGGAATCCCGTGAGGTGCAGGGGGTTCCCATTTTTAGGCATTAATGAGGTTTGCAGTTGGCAGCGGGATCGCTGGTTCCATGGTGGATGATTTGGGAAGGCTCCAACTATGCAATATCTGCCACAGGGTTATTTTTAAAAGCTGCTTTGTTGCCAACCGTCCCCAGGGATCTGGGCTCGGAGCATGCGGAGCTGTGAGGAGCTTTTCCAGCACGGGGGGGATCAGCTGGAGGACTTGGCTCCTTCTTTTCCTGCCATCTCTTTTGTTCCTGCCTCTTTCTGCTTCTGCAGCTTTTGTTTGCTGCGGGTGAACTCTGCAGGGTGAGTTTGGGGTGACTCTGCCGAGCTCAGCTGATCTCGCAGGTGAACTTCCAAGACTTTTGGGTTAATATCCAAGAATTTAGGGTTAATGTCCAAGAATTTAGGCTAAGATCCAAAACTTTAGGGTTAATAGCCAAGAATTTGGGGTTAATATCCAACTTTAGGACAGTGAAGGCTTCACCCTGACTGTGCTCTGAACAGAGGTTTTGGGGCACCCCAGAGGCTTCTAGCTGAGGATAAACCAAGAGGAAATGGAATTCTAGTGGAAAACTCACCAGTAGATAAATGTTGCTGGAAGCAGACAGTGGATTTCTGTCCCCAGCACGTGCTCCGGGGGTCTGGCAGGGAACAAGCCTTGGCTGTGCCAGATTTAGAGTCCTCCCCATCACCCTCCAAGCTCGTGTGGGCGGTGCGGGGCCTGTTCTGGATGGTGCCTCAGGGCCGCTCTCCTCGTGCCACGTTCTCCATTTCACGGAGCCTTTAATCCTTCGGGATCTTACCCGGCCACAACAATCCTGTGCCTTGTTCTCGCTGCTGGGGAGGGAGTTGATGTCAGCCCGCAGTGAGGCTTCAGTGCAGGAACTTGTGGTTTTTCATGCAGGAGCACGCTCCTTTATCCCCATCCATATTCTGCAAGGAATGCCTGGTTGCAGCTCCTTTATCCCCATCTATATTCTGCAAGGAATGCCTGGTTGCAGCTCCTTTATCCCCATCCATATTGTGCACGGGAGTTCCTAGCTGCAGCTCCTTTATCCCATTCCTACCCTGCACAGGAATTCCTGGCTGCAGCTCCTTTATCCCATCCCTGTGCTGTACAGGAACTCCTGGCTGCAGCTCCTTTATCCCATTCCTATCCTGTACAGGAATTCCTGGCTGCAGCTGCTTTATCCCATCCCTGTGCTGCACAGGAACTCCTGGCTGCATCTCCTTTATCCCATCCCTGTGCTGTACAGGAACTCCGGGCTGCAGCTCCTTTATCCCATTCCTATCCTGCAAGGGAATTCCTGGCTGCAGTGCCTTTATCCAATCCCTGTGCTGTACAGGAACTCCTGGCTGCAGCCCGGTGCTCTCTGCCTGCTCCAAGGCAGTCCCTGTGTCCTGACTCTCCTCCATTTCCCAAACGGATGCAGCTCCTCAGCTCCCAGACCGTTCCTTCTGTGCTCCCCCCACCCGAACTGTTACAATTACTGGCATTTGCCATGTTTTCTTCCCTTTCCTGTCTTTATCCAAGCTTTTTTGGCCCTTTCCCTCGCTTTCCCAAGGGGGTGGTTTTGTTTGCAGTGCGCAGATGTCGCAGCCGAGTCCTGCAGGCTTGAGCCCCCTCTGTGCCCCTTGGCTCTTTCCTGCTTTTCCTCTGCTGTAACCAGAGACCTCTCGCAGTCCCAGAGGGTTTTGTATTCCACTGCTGGGCCTGGGGGTGTCCCAGGCCGTGTTACAGCACGGATGAAGCTGCTGGAGTGCTGCGGGTTAGCTCCTCACTGAGCAGTTGGACAGCAAACCTGTGGCAGAGCTTCCTGCAGAGATGACAGACTGGTCACCAAGGGTTTCCTTGGCTTTCCTGGAGCTGCTTTGCTGATGGCTGAGCTGGTTAGCCGGGCAAAAACAGGGAAACCAGACCAAATTCCTCTGAGCTGGGCTGATTCCTGCTGGTCACTGCTCCTGCCCGGCCCACAGAGGCTGCTGGCTGCAGCTTCCCGCTGGGTTCGGATGCTCATCCAGCACACTCTGGTGTATCCTGGCTGAGCACTGCAAAGGCTCCCTGGGTGTTTATCCCCGGGCTGGACTGGTGGGCACTGGGGGCCTGTGCAGTGGGATGGAGTATGGCATTCCCATGGAATGGGGCACAGCATAACCACGGGATGGGGTGCAGGAAGCCCATGGGATAGGGCACAGGAAGCCTATGGGATGGGGCACTGCATGTCCACAGGGATGGGATACAGGATGCCCAGGGATGGGGTACCACCTGCTCATCCTCCCCTTGGGCATCCCCTGCTCCCACTTTCTGCCCCAACCCCTCTGGGTTCCATTTGCCCAGTGCAGGCTGGCACTGGGATCCTCTCCCTTTCCTCCTGGATCCTGCAGAGCCCTGTACCACTGCCAGCCCCATTTCCTGGGAGAGGGTGCTGGGCTTGTCTCACCTCCCAGGGCTGGGCAGTGCTGGGCTGGGGCTGACCCCAGGTTTGTGTCCCCTCCCGGGGCCATGCAGGGCCTGGGGGTAAAGCAAACATTGCTCCAGGCTCCAGGCGTGCGCAGGGAATGGCTTCTCCCAGGAAATAACAACCCTGGTACTGCCCCATGCAGGATCTCTCCTGGCTCTGGTCTGGGCAGTGGAAAAATACTCCTCTGTCCCTTTCCTGCAGCAGTGGCCAGAGAACAGGGATCACAGTGTTTGCTCCAGCAGCTGCTGGGCAGGAGGGAAGGGCAGCTGTAGGCATGGAGGGAAGCAAAGGCTTCCAGCCCTCCCACCCATGGGCTGGGGCACCCTCCAGCTGTGTTCCCGAGGAGCCCTGCTCAAGATCCCGCTGGGAGAGGCAGGATCCCTGTCCGTGGGATTACACAGGGACCCCTGTGCAGCAGGAATCTCCTGTGAATGGACAGTGGCCTCCCACTGCCAGAGGGCACGGTTAGGTGGGATATTGGGAAGGAATTCCTCCCTGTGAGGGTGGTGAGGTGCTGCAATGGATTTCCCAGAGAAGCTGTGGCTGCCCCTGGATCCCTGGAAGTGTCCAAGGCCGGGTCAGACAGGGCTTGGAGCAACCTGGGCTAGTGGAAGGTGTCCCTGCCCATGGCAGGGGGTGAAAGGAGATGAGCTTTAAGGTCTCTTCCTACCCACTGGACTGGACTTTGATAATTCTGTGACAGGGAGAGTTCCTGGGAAAGACCCTCCTGCCCTGGGTGGGGCAGCTCTGCCACTGCCCATCCTGCGAGGTTGTCCCTGACTCTGTCCCTGCCCGCTCTCCCAGGCCGGGAGCACAGCCCCGCACTGGGGTGGTTTTTCTGGTTGACTGAGTGGCCCTGCTGCTTTGTGCCCCAGCTCTGCTCCTTCTTCGAGGCTCCAGGATGGAACTGGTCACCAGTACCTGCCTGTGGCACCAGGTGGCATGGGGTGAGCTGTGCCGGTGGCAGAGCTCACCCCGTGCCTCCCTGCCCTCAGCTGGGGCTCCTCAGCCCGTCGGGCACAGGGCTGAATTAGTGCTGAGATCATGGGTTTGTGAGAGACAGGATCAAATGCTGTACTGGAATCAAAGTATTTTCCATCTCGTGCATTCCCTTCACCTGCTCGTTGTGTAACAGGATCTCACGGACAGAACAGGTTTGTCTGGCACCGCGGATTCCTTGGCAGAGCCGCAGGGCCCGTGGGTGTCCCCAGCCCTGAGTGCTCCTGCCAGCTGATGGATAGGTGGATCTGTCATTGCCCAGGGCTGCTGCTGGTCCCAGTTCCCTCCCTGGGGACAGAGGGGCTGCAGGTGGCCCTTCTGGTGTTGAATGGGGCCCCTGAAGCAGGAGCTGGGAGCTGGGAGCAGAGCCTGGGAGCCTGGAATGTGTTCCCAGCTCGGGAGAGGGGCACGGCAAGGGCACAGAGGGGTCCCTGTGGGGACCTTTGGGGACCTTCAGGATACAGCTCAGGTGTCCCTGACTGGGGCCTCAGCCCTCTCAGCTCATTTTTTTCCTTTCCCATGTTTTCTGAAGCGATTTCTATGTTGCAACAGCCACCCCTGCCCTGCCTGGGGCCACAGCCGGGGACGGCGGGGCACAGCCTCGGTCAGGGCTAGGGGACACGAGGTTTGGGGGGGCAGGGGTGGCTCAGCGCCAGCAGCCCCCGCAGGGACTCCCCCCTTCCCTGCTGCCCGCGGGGTGTCCCCGTGCCCGGCACTCCCTGCTCCCGTGTCCCACGAGGAGCCGGACACGGCCCTCCCTGTCACCCAGCTCCCGGGACGCTGGAGTGGACAGGCCAGGTTGGGATTCACTCTGCAGAGGTTTTCCAGGCACGCCGCGTTCACTGCTCAGCCCCGAGGGCCGGCAAATCCCGCCCGTTCCCGGCACCAAATGTCGGGGTGGCACAAGGAGTGAGCGGGGAATCGTGGAATGGTTCGGGTGGGAAGGGACCTTACAGACCGCCCTGCCATGGGAGCAAAACCTCCTCTCCCCGTTATTCCCAGCCCCATCCACCAGCTGCTCTCGCAGGCCCCAGAGCTGCATCCCCGAGCCCGTTCCCGTGCCTGTCTCAGCCCTCGTTGACGAGAAAACCTCAGAAGGGAGCGATTGAGTGGAAGCTGCAACCTGATCTTTGGTAAACCCGCCCTGCCCCGTCCCCAGCGATCGCTCCGGGCGCCGGTCGAGCCTTTCTGGCAGCGGGGACTGTCCCAGCCCGGCGCTGGAGAGGCGCCGGTTCCGCTGGTGCTCACCACGAGCAGCGCACGGAGCTGCCGGGAGCCCCGGACAACCACGGGGGACAACCACGGGGAACAACCACGGGGGGATAACCACGGGGGGATAACCACAGAGGATAACCACGGGGGGATAACCACAGAGGATAACCACAGAGGATAACCACGGGGGGATAACCACGGGGGATAACCACGGAGGACAACCACGGGGGAATAACCACGGGGGATAACCACGGAGGACAACCACGGGGGACAACCACGGAGGATAGCCACGGGGGGATAACCACGGAGGATAACCACGGGGGGATAACCACGGGGGGATAACCACGGAGGATAACCACGGGGGGATAACCACGGAGGACAACCACGGAGGATAACCACGGGGGGATAACCACGCGGGATAACCACGGAGACCCGCGCCGCTGCCTTTTGCCCCAGTCAGGCTGTGCGGAAAATGCCGCGTTTATTTATTTATGGAGGCCGGGCCGGAGCTCGGAGCGGGAGCAGCTGGTGGGGATCAGCTTTGCTCCCACTCAGCTCAAGACGGAACACGTTCGTGTCCGCACGGAGCGGGGAAGGTTCCTCCTCCCCGTCACGTTCCAGAGCCTCCCGGAGCCCGGTAGATCCACTGCCCGCGCCCTGAGCACCGGGATCCCCCTCAGGCTCTGAAAGCAGCTTGTTCGGAGCTGTGAGGGACCCCCGGGCTCCTGCTGTGCGTCACCAGGGAGGATGGGCTTTAAGGTCCCTCCAACCCAAAGTCTGTGGTTCCAAGACGATTCTGTGATTCCCACTCTGGCTGTGAGTGCAGTGGGATCACTGGGAAGGCTGTGGCTGAGTCCCTGGCCGTCCGTGCTGGGCTTTTTGCGGAGCACGTGGAGCCTGTGCCGGGCAGAACAAGGAACAGAGGTGCTTTGTGTGGCCGCAGCACGAACTGGGCCACGAACTGCCTGGGCGTGCCCTGCTAATGAGCTGGGGGTGCTGAGCGCCTACGGCTGCCCCGAGCCCCGCAGGGACCAGCCCTGGCAGCAGGACGAGCCCCGAACCCGGGCAGTGGGATGAGCCCCAGCAGTGGGAGCAGCTCTGGCATCAGGACAAGCCCTGGCAGCAGGATGAGCCCTGAGCCCCAGCCGTGGGCTGAGCCCCAAGCCCCACCATCAGCACGCCAGTACCTGCCCCGGGAGCAGCAGGACAATCCCCCTTTTCTCTCTGGCTTCCCGTGGCATGGCAGATGGAGTGGGCACTGTGCCCCTGCTCGGCCTGATGGGGGCACAGCCCCAGCCCTGAAAGTGCCCCCAACCCCACAGGAAGGGGCAGGAGCAGGTGGGGCTGCAGTCCCACTCCCCAGGGATGCTTTGGGGTAGGCAGTGGGTCAGGATGCAGCGGGTCAGGATGCAGCAGGCACCACTGCTGGGAGGCAGGAGCCCTGTCCTGGGGTGGGAGTCTGAGCCAGGTGCCTTGGAGTGGGTTTTACCTGGGCTGGAGGTGGGTCCTGGTGGTCGTGGCTGGTCTGGGGACCAGGAGGGTCCTTGCAGGATGTCACCTGTGGAGGTGACACCCACAGAGCTGCTCTGCATGGGGTCCTAGGATGGGGATCTGTGACCTCTGGGGATAGGAAGTGCTTGGACAGATCTGGGGGCTGTATGCAGGCTCCTCAGGATGCTCAGAGATGATGTGGTGGCTTTGGTTTGACCACACCTTCTGATTTTCCCTGGACAGTGCAGGTACGGGTGGCTCCCCCACGGCTTCTGGGCTGGGGGGGCAGGGCAGGTCCCCACCTGTATGCAGGAGTGGGGCCCGTGACTGTCACCCCCAGTGAAAAGCCAGAGGGGCCAGCTTGGGACCTGCTCGAAGGGCTGGTTCTCCTGCTCCCTCCTGGCCCAGAGCTCCCAAAGGACAGGCACCAGCTGGAGATTTGCTCCACGCTCCAGTTCCCAGCCAGAGCCTCTTCTGCGGCCACTCCAGGCACCTTAATTCCAAAAAAGCTTTATTTGTAAGACAGTCCCATGTTGCCATGGCAGGGAGTGTTGTAAGAGCATGGAGGCTCTGCTTTTCCTGAGCAGGAATCGGGTTTCAGGCTGATTTATTTATTATTTTGTATTTATTTATTTATGTTTTACTCTGGGAAGTGTCAGTATCAATCACTCTGGACGTGCCACTGCTCTGCCAGTGACACAGAGGGGATTGCACAACAAAGCTGTAGTCACAAGGTACTCACCCAAGGGGTGGGTTCATGTGGTCAGAAAACCTCTGAATTCCCAGAAGTGGCTGGAGCTGGGGCCGTGGATAAACCAGTCAGATAAACCAGTAAGATCTGGCTGATCAGGCCAGGATGAGCTGTTCCTGTGCCACAGACAAAAGAAAATGGATTTTTTTTTTTCTTTTGTGAGTTGCCTGTGGAGCAGGTGGTGCCATCCTCCCCCAGGCCACCCCCGTCCCCTCAGTGCGTTCCTCAAGCCTTCCCTTCCCCCAGGTGAACCAGGGGAACATGCCCGGCATCCAGAGCACCTTCCTGGCCATGGACACGGAGGAGGGCGTGGAGGTGGTGTGGAACGAGCTGCTCTTCACTGACAAGAAGGCCTTCAAAGCACACGAGGTGAGACCCTGAGACCCCCCACACCTTCCTGGGTGGGGCATAGCCTGGCAGGATGGGCCTGGGCCTTCCTTGGCTGCTCCCTCAAAGGCGGCTCCAGTGTCCTCTGCACCGCAGACCAGTGTCCCTGTGATGTCCCCAGCCCTTGGGATGCCCTGCCCCATCCCAGAACCCACACCTTCCCTGTCCTGCCCCATCCCAGAACCCACTACCTCCCCTGTCCTGCCCCATCCCAGGACCCACACCTCCCTTGTGCTCTGTGGGCCCCCAGGAGAAGATCAAGACCATGTTTGAGCAGCTGGTGCTGGTGGATCACCCCAACATTGTGAAGCTCCACAAGTACTGGCTGGATGTGAAGGACTTGAAGGCACGGGTAGGGGGTCTGGGGGGGCACAGGGGAAGCAGGTGGGATCCCAGCTCTGCTCCTCATCCTGCTCCTGGGCCTCCCTTCCCCATGTGGGGCCGGGCTGGGGGGAGCTGACCCCCTGTCCCCTGCTAGGTCATCTTCATCACGGAGTACGTGTCCTCAGGGAGCCTAAAGCAGTTCCTGAAGAAAACCAAGAAGAACCACAAGGCCATGAATGCCCGGGTGAGGTCCCGGGAGCACGACAGGGGGTCCAGCTGGAGCGGGTGGCTCTGGCCGTGTCCCAGGAGGGTCTCTGGGATCTTACAGGGCAGAGCAGGTGGGGGTTGCTGTTCCCTGGGTCACATGGGGACCCTGCTGGACCCCAGGGTAGCCCAAACTGGATCCCACTGGCTCCAAGCTGGGAGTGGCTGCAGTGGGTGACACTGCCCAGGGCTGGCACCTGGGGACAAGGGACCAGCATCCCCTGCAAAGCCACTGCCCAGGGCTGGTGTGAGGGACCTGTGGGATGATCCAGAGCCACCCCTACCGTGTGCAGGGACACCTCCCACTGTCCCAGGCTGCTCCAAGCCCCAGTGTCCAACCTGGCCTTGGACACTGCCAGGGATCCAGGGGCAGCCACAGCTGCTCTGGGCACCCTGTGCCAGGGCCTCACCACCCTCACAGGGAACAATTCCTTCCCAATATCCCATCCATCCCTGCCCTCTGGCAGTGGGAAGCCTTTTCCCTTTGTCCTGTCCCTCGATCTCTTGTCCAAAGTCCCTCCCAGCTCTCCTGCAGCCTTGAGCCATTTGCTGGAGTCATTTGAGCAGGGAACAGGGGCTGCTTTTGTGGGACAGTGTGGGACACACCCCTGAGCCTTAGTCGGGCCTAGTGGGATGTCCCTGTCGCTGGGAAGGGGTGGGAAGGACCCTGAGCCTTGGCAGGGCACAGGGGGATGTCCCTGTCACTGGGAAGGGGTGGGAAGGACCCTGAGCCTTGGCAGGGCACAGGGGGATGTCCCTGTCACTGGGAAGGGGTGGGAAGGACCCTGAGCCTTGGCAGGGCACAGGGGGATGTCCCTGTCGCTGGGAGGGAGTGGGAAGCCCTGGCCTGGCCGTAGGTGCTGGTGTGTCCTGGCTGACGGAGCTCTGTCCCTGCCCTAGGCCTGGAAGCGCTGGTGCACCCAAATCCTCTCGGCTCTCAGGTGAGGCTCCCCTGGCTCCCTGCCCTGCCCCGCAGGGTCCCAGGGGGTGTGGGCTGTGCTCGGGACACCCCTGTGTCCCCCCAGCTTCCTGCACTCCTGTGAGCCCCCCATCATCCACGGCAACCTCACCAGTGACACCATCTTCATCCAGCACAATGGGCTCATCAAGATCGGCTCCGGTGGGGCAGCGCCGGCCCCACCCCAGGGGTCCGGAGGGGTCTGGGGGTGTCAGAGGGGTTCAAGGGGGTCTGAGGGGTCTGAGATGGTCCAAGGGGGTCTGAGGGGTCCAAGGGGGTCTGAGGGGGTCCGAGGGGTCCAAGGGGTCCGAGGGGTCCAAGGGGGTCTGGGGGGTCTGAGATGGTCCAAGGGGGTCTGAGGGGGTCCGAGGGGTCCAATGGGTCTGAGGGGTCCAAGGGGGTCTGGGGGGTCCAGGGGTTCAAGATGGTCCATGAGGGCCCAGGGGGTCTGAGGGGGCCAGGGGGGTCCGAGGGGGTCCCAGGGGGTCTGAGGGGTCCAAGGGGGTTGGCAGGAGGAAGGGGGCAGGGGTCATGTGGGGTGTGGGGGGGGTCCTAGCCGGGCAGGAGCCCCAAGAGTTGTGGGGTCCCTTTTGGGGTGCCAACCTTGGCATTACCTGTTCTTCTCTGTCCCCTCCTGCCTCCCCAATGCCCGGCTCCCTCTGGCGCTGCCCGGCAGTCTGGCACCGGGTGTTTGCCAATGGTGAGTGACCCATGGCCACCTTCCAGCATGTCCCCTGCCCTGGGGACACCCCCCTGTGGCCCCTGAGCCCCCACCAGTGGGGCACCGGACACAGGGGAGGGGGGGACCTTCATCCCTCTAGGAATTGCTGCTCCTGGGTTGGGAGCGGAGGGGTCTCCTGGGATGGGGTGGGCAGGGGCACACACAGATCCCCCCTCATCCCCTCAGACCCCCACGGGTGGGCACACACAGACCTCCCTCAGACCCTGCCTCGTCTCACCCCCCCAGCGCTCCCGGACGATCTCCGCAGCCCCATCCGGATCGAGCGGGAGGAGCTGCGGAACCTGCACTTCTTCCCTCCGGAATATGGCCGTGAGTGGGGGCTGGGACGGGGGAAAAGGGGGACATGGGGGGTCGGGCACGGGCAGGGAAGAACAGGGGAGGGCAGGAGGAAGTGTCTACAGGGATGGCATGGGGCGGGGGTCTCCAGGTGGGGGTCCAGGCCTGAGGCTCTGTCCTGATGTGTCCTGGTCCGTGTTCCAGAGAAGGCAGATGGGACAGCCGTGGACATCTTCTCCTTCGGGATGTGTGCGCTGGAGGTGCGGAGCGGGATGGACCCTGGGAATGGTGGGACCCTGGCCCTTGTCCGGGGTGTCCTTTGTCCGGGGCTGTCCCTTGATGGGAGGTGTCCCTTGTCCAGGGGTGGCCCTTGTTGGGAGGTGTCCTTTGTCCAGGGGTGTCCTTTGTCCAGGGGTGTCCCTTGTCCGGGGTGTCCCTTGTCCAGGGTGTCCCTTGTCCCTGCCCTGTCCGGGGGTGTCCTTTGGGAAGCCCCCATGGACTGGCCGTGCTTCCTCTCGCAGATGGCCGTGCTGGAGATCCAGACCAACGGGGACACGCGGGTCTCGGAGGAGGCCATCGCGCGGGCCCGGCATTCCCTGGATGATCCCAACATGCGGGTGAGTGCAGCTGGAGGAGCCTGCTGGGGGTAAATCCCTGTCCTGCACCACTCCTGGGATGTAAATCCCACCCTGCATCCTTCCTGGGGGTAAATCCCTGTCGTACATCCCTCCTGGATGCAAATCCAGCCAGTTCCCAGTAGGTGCAGGTGGGGTCTGGCCCTGTACCATGAGTGCCCGTTTTCCCTCAGAGCTATAGTCTCCTGAGTATCTGTGCCCCCTTCCCAAGCTCCATCTCACTCCTCACCTCCTCAGGAGGCCCACATGGATCCCAGGGAACAGAGAACAAGCTGCCCCACAAATATTTGGGAACAGAGTTTAATAAGGAGACAGGGCAGTTTGGGGGGGTAGTTGGGATTCGGGCTCAGCCAGAGGAAGGCATGGAACAGCCGGAACCTTTGATACCCGTCCATCCTCCCTGACCCACTCAACCCCCCTTCCTCTTCCTTTGGCAGTCTCCAAGACATCCCATAATGAGTATGTACATTCCCCAAATTCTCTTGTTTGATCACAGGATTTCTCGAGGCATCCCACAGTAAATCCTGCCCCTTAGATCCCACAGTTCCCACGACCTGGGAGAGCCAGGGAGTCTCCTCTGCAGAGCATCGGCTCCGGGAGTGGTTGGAGTCACGCCCGAGGGTCTCTGGGGCAGGTGGCTCTGAGGGGTCCAGTCTAGGGGTGCCCACCTTGGGATCACTTTTGGATCTATCCCAGATATCCTGGCCCATTCCCTGTCAGCAGCACGGCAGGAGCTGCAGGAGCAGCGGAAGATTTGGCTCCTCTGCTCTCAGTGAGCAGAACGGGCAGATCCCTTGGATTCCGCTGCTCATCCTGCCCTTTCCCCACTCCCACCACCACATTCCTGCTCTTGGGGCTGATCCTGGTCCTGCCCCTTCTCCTGCAGCCTTTGCTGGGCTCACACCCGGGATGGGGCCAGTGGGGACCCACTTCCCATCTCTGCCCACCTGGAATTCTGCTGTGGCTCCCTGTCCTGGGGCTCCTGCTGCAGAAAGAGCCCTTTGGTTCCATTTCCTGGGAAATTGTATCAAAAATAGTGTGACCTCAGGCCTAGGGCAGTGACCCCTGTGCTGGCACTGCTGGGGCCCCTCCAGTCCTGGGGCAGGTTTGGGGTGCCCAGGTAAGGACATTGAGGTGCTGGAGCGTGTCCAGGGAAGGAAATGGAGCTGGGGAAAGGTCTGGAGCATCAGGAACAGCTGAGGGAGCTGGGAAAGGGGCTCAGCCTGGAGCAAAGGAGGCTCAGGGGGGACCTTCTGGCTCTGCACAACTCCCTGACAGGAGGGGGCAGCCGGGGTGGTTGGGCTCTGCTCCCAAGGAACAGGGACAGGACAAGGGGAAATGGCCTCAGGCTGTGCCAGGGGAGGCTCAGGCTGGACATCAGCAGGAATTTCTTCAAGGAAAGGGTGGTCAGGCCTTGGGAGGGGCTGCCCAGGACAGTGTGGAGTCCCCACCCCTGGAGGTGTCCAAGGAGTGACTTGGACACTCGGTGCTCTGGGCTGGTGACAAGGTGGGGGTCGGGCACAGGGTGGACTCGATGGTCTAGGAGCTCTTTTCCAGCCTCAGTGATTCCTGTGATGGTTCTGTGCTTGTGTGAAATGCTCCTGTGAGAGGAGCAGGGGCATGTCCCGCTCTGTTCCAGCTCGTGCCCCTGCTCTGATCCCAGGAGTTCATCCTGTCCTGCCTGACCCTGAACCCGGACAAGCGCCCGACCGCCCACAACCTCCTCTTCCACCGGGTGCTCTTCGAGGTCCATTCCCTGAAGCTGCTGGCAGCCCATTGCTTCATCAACCACCAGTGTGAGTGCCCGGGACCACCCGGATCTCTGAGCTCATCTTCTCCCAAGGAGCCAGGCAGGGAGAGCTGGGAATGTTCACCATGGAGAAGAGAAGGGTCCAAGGAGACCTCAGAGCCCCTTCCAGTGCCTAAAGGGAGAGCTGGAGAGGTCTTTGGACAAGTGATGGAGTGACAGCACAAGGGGGAATTGTTTCCCACTGCCAGAGGGCAGGGATAGATGAGATAATGGGAAAGAATCCTTCCCTGTGAGGGTGGGGAGGCCCAGAGGTTGCCCAGAGAAGCTGTGGCTGCCCCATCCCTGGAAGTGTTCCAGGCCAGGTTGGACAGGGTTTGGAGCAGGCTGGGATAGGGGAAGGTGTCCCTGTCCATGGCAGGGGCATAGAACTGGATGGGATTTAAGGTCCCTCCCACACAAACCGTCCCGTGATTCCATGTGCAGAGCCTGGGGAGGGAGGCGGTGACTCCCATCCCCTCCCTGGAGTAGGGGCTGCAGGACCCACCCTGCAGGATCCCCCAGCCCCTGAACTCGCTGTGCCTCTGCCCCAGATCTGATGCCAGAGAACGTGGTGGAGGAGAAGATCAAGGAGCTGGACCTGAACATGGTGATGGCCGAGATCCGCAGGGAGGGTCGGCCCGGGGCACAGTGGAGGTGAGGATGGGGGAGATTCCACAGCATCCAGCCTGGAGATCCCAGTGCCGTGGGGAGCAGCCCCTCACCCCCTGAACCCTCCTGTCCTGTTCCCTGCCCAGGTACTCAGAGGTTTCCTTCCTTGAGCTCGACAAGTTCTTGGAGGACGTCAGGTGGGTTGGAGCTCCCAGCTCTGCTCCCAGCTCTGCCTCAGCTCCCCAGGGAATGTGGAGCCAGGATGGGCACAGGGGATTGTCCGTGCTGTCCCCAGCTGTGCTTGGTGCCTCGTCCCTGTGGTGTCCCCAGGCTCGGGGAGCTGCCCACCCCTGCTCCTTCCAGAGCCAGCTCTGCCAGGGCCATAGGGGATGGAATCAGCTCTGTGTCCTCCCTCTGTGTCTGTGCCAGGAATGGGATTTACCCCCTGATGAACTTCGCTGTCTCCAGACCCCACGCCCTCCCACGTGCCTTGTCCCAGCCCCAGGAGGATCCTCAGAAAGCCAAGACTCCCACGCCAGAGCCCTTTGATGTGGAGACCAGGAAGGTAAGGCCAGACCCAGGTGGGGACAGCTCCTCACTGGTCTCCATCCCTGCTGCAGGGACACCTCTCCTGTTAGCCATGGCCCAGGTGAGAGCTGGGAGAGGAATTACAGGGTTTCAGTGGGAATTCCAAAGTCCTGCTTGGGAAGGCCCCAGAGCCAGAGGGGCCCTGTCCAAGCTGATCCCCAGCTGGGCTTTTCCAGGTGGTGCAGATGCAGTGCAACATGGAGCTGAACGAGGACAAGAGCCAGTGGCACGTGAGTACCCGGATCCTGACCCACTCCCGGCGCTGGGAAAGACCTGCTCCCTGCACATCCCGCTGGGAATGGGACTGGGAATGGGGCTGGGAATGGGATTGGGAATGGGATTGGGACTGGGGAATGGGACCAGGGAAATGGGATTGGAAAATCAGACTGGGAAATCTGACTGGAAAATGGGAAAGGGAAACCTGCCTGGGATATCAGACTGGGAAATGGTACTGGGAAGTCTGACTGGAAATGGTCTCAGCCAGCTTCCGTGGTACCCAAAGAACTCACTCCTGTCCTGTACAATGAAAGAATTCCCAAAGAAGCCACGAATTCCCCTGGCCTGTGGGACACAGACCTTGAGTGTCTGGATGTCTCTGTCCCTGGTGTTTCCAGACACCTTTGGACTCCCGTTTTTTCTAGCCCAGTACTTGCAGGGAGCTGGAATTGCTCCAGGGCACCAGCACTGCCCGAGAGCTCCCACATTCCCGCAGTCCCAGCACCTCCGGGTGCCTCTGGGGGGGCTGGGATGAGCAGACTCTCTCCTGTCTCTGCAGCTCACACTCCTGCTCATCCTGGAGGACAAACTGCACCGACAGCTCAGCTATGACCTGCTGCCCAGTACGTTCCTGCAGGGAATGCTGGGTGTGGATGCTGGGGGATCCTGTGGCCCTGCTGGGATTAAGCTCTGTTGGACACGGAATGTGCCAGCTTCCCAGACAGCTTCCCAACCTTTCCCTTTCCTTCCTTTCACCTCCTCCTCCTCTCTCCTCCTCCTTCTCCTTTTTCCATTCCTTTCCTCTCTTCCTCCTCTTTTTTCTTTTCCTTTCCTCTCTTCCTTTCCTTTCTCCTTTCCTCCTCTCTCCTCTCCTCTTCTTCCCCTCCCTTTCTCTCCTTCTTCTCCTTTACCCTTTCCTTTCTCCTTCCCTTCCCTTTCTCCTTCCCTATCTCCTTCCCTCCCCTTCTTTTTCTTTCATTTCCCTTCCCTCTCCTTACCTCCCCTTTCCTTTATCCTTTCCTTTTTCCTCTTCTTTCCTTTCTCCCTTGTGGTCCCAGCCCTTTCCCACCTGGCCCTTTTGCTGGTGCCTCTGGCATGAGGGAGTCACCTGCCCATAAAGTGAGAGTTGGGAGGGCAGTGAGTGGATGATCCAATGGCCATTCCAGAGCTGCATTCCCACCAGGACCCACAGAGGGCAGTTCTTGGGGTCCCCGTGGTGCACTCTGCTCTCATTCCCAGCACTGGCACAGTGTCCCCAACACTTTTCCAATGGAAAGGTGGACCCTCCTCTGAGGGGGCCCAGGAAAGGGGCAGGTCCAGCTCCTTCCCAGAACATCAGGAGCCTCTGAAGGCCATGCAGCCAGAGCCCCAGGGCTGCCTCACAGACAAAATCCCCAGAGAAAGCTGGGAGCTGCTCCTTCCCCAGCCCGTTGCGGGCTCTGCTGCAGGCACTGTCCTGGGGCTTTCCCTGCTGAGCCATACAAAACCTTTCCAAGTGACACATTGTCCTGAGCTGTGTTCTGGGTGCTTGGGAACCTTGTTCCACCTCCCTGGCCCATTTTCCCAGGATGAGCAGCTCCTGCTGTGGCTCTCCCAGGTACAGGAGCTCCACGAGCTGTATCCATGTTCATGTTCTCCTGCTCCTTGTCTCTGCAGCTGATAACTCCAAGGATTTGGCCACAGAGCTGGTGCATTATGGGTTCATCCACGAGGTGAGTCCCTGCTGTCCCCCAATTTGGAGCCACAGAGCTCCTCCAGCACTGGCCCCTCACAGGCAGGAGTTGGATTCCTGTTCCCTCCGGACTCTGCTCCAGGAGCTGCTCCAAGGGGAACTGCCTGTTGCGGCAATGTTAATTAGCTGGACCTTAAATAATTCTGAGTGGGAGCCCCCAGGGAAGGAGGCTGATTCCTTACTTAAAGAATCACAGAATCGTTAGGTTTGGAAAAGACCTCCAAGATTATCGACTCCAACCTGTGACCAAACATGCAAGGTCACCCTGATGACATCCCCAAGTGCCACATCCACACGTTTATTGAACACTTCCAGGGATGGGAACTCCACCACTGCCCAGGGCAGTTGTGCCAGGGCTGCACAGCCCTTTCCAGGAGGAATTTTCCCAATATCCCTCCTGAACCTCCCCTGGCACAGCTTGAGGCCATTTCCTCTTGTCCTGCCCCTCATTCCCTGGGAGCAGAGCCCGATCCCCACCTGGCTGCACCCTCCTGTCAGGGAGTTGTGGAGAGCCAGAAGGTCCCTCCTGAGCCTCCTTTGCTCCTGGCTGAGCCCCCAAGGCTCCCTCAGCCGCTCCTTTCCTCAGCTCTCTTCCCTCCCCTGGACATGCTCCAGCCCCTCAGTGTCCTGTACCTGGGGACCCCAAACCTGCCCCAGGAATGGCTTGGGATTGGGACTGTGGGAGGCTGGAGGGACCTGGGATAGCCCAGCAAAGGGAGCTGTTGGCACGTTTGGATTTCAGGACGACTGTGAAAAGCTGGCCATGTTCCTGGAGAGCGCCTTCCACAAGCACCGCTCCCAAGCCCTGTGAGTGCCGGGGACCCACTGGAGCCCCATTCCCAGGGGATTAAGGTGCCGGACTGGAGGATCCCACAGGGCTCCCGACCCACCGAACTGCAGCAGGACTCACCTGGCCAGGCCTTGGGCCGAGGGGGATTTGCCCAATCCGTGCTCTGGGAAGGCAACAGCTGACAGAGGACTCGGCAAACACCAGGAATTACATCCTGGGATGTTGGGACTCATGTTCTGGTCCCTGCTCCCAAGGGGAGGTGTGGGGGAGTGGGCAGCACCCCCCAGCAGCCCCTTCCCGGTGGGGTTTGTGAAACTGCTGCAGGAACCCCCAACCGGATCCGTTTCCCTCTGGGAATGATCGGCTTTTCTTGCTGCAGGTCCCAAAGCTATTTTTTCCCTCTTTGCCATCTGGAATGGTCCTTGCTGAGGGGAGGGGAGGAGCAGGCTTGGAAAACCCTGGTGTAGCTTCCCATCTGCCACATTCCAGTCTCAATCCTGAGTTTCTCCAGGTTTAAGGTCTCCACTGTGCTGCCTGTGCTCAGAATCCTCACGATGAGCTGGGACTGTGTGAACTGGACTTGATATGGCTTGAGAAGAAATTCCAGAAATCCTGACCCACCACCTGCATCCACACACGTGGATCAGCAGGAATCTCGCTGATGCTCCACAGAATCCTTGTCATTCTCCAGTTTCTCCTACAGCCTTCCAAAATCCCTTGGCATCTTCAGGAGAAAGCCCTGGTGCCTCTTCCTCCCATTCCTCCTGCAGTGACTGGAATGTCAGTCCCTAGCCTGGAGATGGGGGAATTGCCACCGTCACCACCCCAATGCTGCCCTTTGCCAAAGGGACACGTCCTTGACGTGGGGAAAAGTGCAAACAGGAATTTTCTCTGTCCAAGAGTTGTGCGGGGCTGCTCCTGCTGCTCCTACTGTGCCAGGGAAAACTGGCTCTGATATCCTGCTCTGTGCTGTGCCAGTGCTGCTCCTGCTGCTCCCACTGTGCCAGGGAAAACTGGCTCTGATATCCTGCTCTGTGCTGTGCCAGTGCTGCTCCTGCTGCTCCCACTGTGCCAGGGAAAACTGGCTCTGATATCTTGCTCTGTGCTGTGCCAGTGCTGCTCCTGCTGTGCCAGGGAAAACTGACTCTGGCATCCTGCTCTGTGCTGTGCCAGTGCTGCTCCTGCTGCTCCTGCTGTGCCAGGGAAAACTGGCTCTGGCATCCTGCTCTGTGCTGGTGCTGCTCCTGCTGCTCCCGCTGTGCCAGGGAAAACTGGCTCTGGCATCCTGTGCTGTGCCAGTGCTGCTCCCGCTGTACTGGGGGTGTCCAGCTCTGGCACTGCCTGCTGATCTGCACCATGCTGGTGTTCCATGCTGGCATTCTGTGCTGGTGCTGCTCCTGCTGTGCTGGAGGAATCCGGCTCTGCCATCCTGCGCTGTGCTGTGCCAGTGCTCTGTGCCGTGCCAGGGAAAACTGCCTCTGGCATCCTGTTGTGTGCTGTGCTGGTGCTGCTCCTTCTGCTCAGACTGTGCTGGGGGAATCCGGTTCTGGTGCTGTCCTGGTGATCTGCACCACGCTGGTGCCCCATGCCACTGCTCTGTGCCAGTGCTGCTCCTGCTGTGCAGGGAAAACTGGCTTTGGTATCCTGCTGGTGTTGCGTGCTGGTGCTGCTCCTGCTGTGCCAGGGAGAACTGTCGCTGGCATCCTGCTCTGTGCTGCTCTGTGCCGGTGTTCTGTGCCAGTGCTGCTCCTGCTGCTTTTGGTGTGCCACAGGAAGCTGGCTCTGCCATCCTGCTCTCTGCTGGTGCTCTGTGCCGGTGGTGCTCCTGCTGCTCCTGCCGTGCTGTGGGAATCCAGCTCTGGCATCCTGCTCTGTGCTGTGCCAGTGCTGCTCCTGCTGCGCTGTGGGAATCCGGCTCTGGTGCTGTCCTGGTGATCTGCACCGTGCTGGTGTTCCATGCCAGTGCTCTGTGCTGGTGCTGCTCCTGCTGCTCCCACTGTGCCATGGGAAGCTGCCTCTGGCATCCTGCTTCGTGCTGATGTTCCACTCTCTGCTGGACCTCTGTGTGGCACCACCTGCCCCGCACTGCTCGCGCTTTGTGGTGTCGCTCTGGCTGCATCCCACCGGGATTTTATCCGTGCTCAGATGCTGCACTGCCAGCTCGGGCTGCATTCCCGGCCCAGGCTGCATTCCTGGCTCGCTCAGGCTGCATTCCCAGCCTGTGCTGCATCCCCAGCTGTGCCAATGTTCCAACCTGACAAATCAATAAAGCAGCCAGTCCCACTGGAGGGCTCTGCACCAAACTGCTTGTAATTCCTTACTCCAGTGAAACCAAGGAGGAGGGATTCAGGGAACACCTCACAGCTGCTGATTGCCAATCCCCCCAGAGCAGACCCGCCCTGGGCCGCAGACATTCCAGCCCCTCCTTGGCACTTCCCTAATGCACCCCTCCCATGAATCCATGGCTTCAACAGGATCTAACACAGCTTCTCTGACCCTGGAATTCCCTGCCCTTGGTGAACTTTAGCGGCCCAAACTCCCAAAATCCTTTATAAAACGTGGGGGCTCTGTGAATTCCTTGGGGGTTTTCCTCAGTCTTGTGTATCTTCTGCAGTGGGAGTACAAGATCCTGGTGCCAGTTCCACTCTGGAGGTGCCGGGTGTGACAGCACCTGTGTCCTGCTGGGGCTGCTTGTCTTTGAGGCAGAACCCACACGTGGGGAGGGACATCAGGTGGGGCCATCCCAGAGCTGCCCTTCCATCCCCTGGCACAGAAACACAGAATCCCAGGATGGATGGGTGGGAAGGGACCTTCAAGACCCACCAGTGCCATTGCTCCAAGCCCTGTCCAACCTGGCCTGGAACACTTCCAGGGATCCAGGGGCAGCCACAGCTTCTCTGGGCAACCTGTGCCAGGGCCTCCCAACCCTCACAGGGAAGGATTCCTTCCCAAGATCCCATCTATCCCTGCCCTCTGGCAGCGGGAAGCCATTCCCCCTTGTGCTGTTCCTCCAAGCCCTTGTCTAAAGTCCCTCTCCAGCTCTCCTGGAGCCCCTTTAGGCACTGGAAGGGACTCTAAGGTGTCCCCGGAATGTTCTCCTTTCCGGATGAACATTCCCAGCTCTCCCAGCCCGGCTCCGTTCCCTGTGCTGGGGTTTGGCCGTGGCTCTGCATTGAAATTTGGACACCAGGGATTGGGGCCCCTCGAACAGAACCAAGAGAAGGGACAGGACGGGAACAGAGACACCGGGATGGGGATAGGGACATTTCACTCCAGTTCCCGGCAGACGGTCCCGATCCGCCCTCCCATGACACGTCCAGCACCTCCCGGGGCCCACCGCCGGTACTGGGAGGGGGTTCCCGCGGCTCTTCCCCCGCTGCTGCGACCAAGGGCCACCTGGTACCAGCCGGGCCCTCGGGTTTAGCATGTTTTGTCCCGTTTTAGCTGGGTTTACCCAGGTTTAGTGCATTTAGCCGGTTTGAGCCCGTCTTATCCAGGGCCCGGCCCGTTACAGCCCTGCCCATGGCACCAGCAGCTTTGGACCTTCCCGAGACACCGGGCACTGCCGGCCCAGCACCAGCCCAGGGGCGCTAAAGTGCGCAACAGCCGAGCTGGGGCCCTGATCCCCCCGGGATCATATCAGGCCGTGCTTCGCCGCGCCGCCGGTGACCGCGCCTGGGCGGCGCCATCTTGACAACCGCTCGGGTCACATGACATCCCCGAACTCTCGCGATACCTTTTCTCGTGAGGACCTCCTGTTGCCCGTTTCCCGCGCGCGCGCCGCGGAGCTCTCGCGAGACCCGCGTGCTGTAGACGGGAAGGACAAGATGGCGGCGACAACGACGATGGCGCTGGTGAGGGGGCGATGGGGCGGCGGGACCAGGCCGGGCCGGCTCCTCTCGGCTCCTCGGGGCTCCTCTCGGAGCTGGGGGCGGCCGCCAGGGGGAACCGCGGGTGAGGGGTGACGGTTCTGAGGGGACGGCGCTGCTTCCCCCCGGTTCTCCTCCGGTTCTGGGCTCCCGACCCGGCCTTCTCCCTGTGGGGGAGGTGTCGGTGCTTCCCCTCCCGGTCCTGAGCCGGTTCTCCTCAGTTCCCTCCCCGCCTGCAGCGGGAATAGGCGACCTCGGGCTCTGCGTGGAACGGTCATGGCTCCTATAGGCCGTGCAGGAAATGAGATCCCCGGGCTCTGCACGGACGGCAGTGCTTATCCTGGGCCGTGCAGGAAATGAGATCCTCGGGCTCTGCACGGACGGCAGTGCTTATCCTGGGCCCTGCAGGAAGTGAGATCCCCGGGCTCTGCAAGAACGGCAGTGCTTATCCTGGGCCCTGCAGGAAGTGAGATCCTCGGGCTCTGCACGGACGGCAGTGCTTATCCTGGGCCGTGCAGGGAATGAGATCCCCGGGCTCTGCAAGAACGGCAGTGCTTATCCTGGGCCCT
>NW_024581023.1:134667-157943 GCF_017639235.1 Corvus kubaryi
TGAGATCCCCGGGCTCTGCACGGACGGCAGTGCTTATCCTGGGCCCTGCAGGGAATGGGATCGGGCATCACTCTGCGAGGGACCGCACAGGTCGCTGGTTTTGGGCTGGTGTTTCCAAATCCACTTGTTTAAACTCTCCTTTTTGGGCTACTGTTCTCACGTTCGCCTGTTTAAATGCTCGGTTTGGGGCTGGGTTTCCCAAATCCGCTTGTTTAAGTGCTGGTTTTGGGCTCCAATTCCCAAATCCTCCTGGGCTGCGTCTTATGGGAGTTCTTTATGGGTTCTGAGACATTTTTAGGGCTTTCCTGGATGGGTTGAGGGTGTGAGAGAACAGGAATTTCCGGGCTGTTGGTTTTCCTGGGTTTTAACCGTGAGTAGAGTGATGGAAGTGCTTCCGTGGGCCTGCTGGGCTGGTTCTTGGCTCACTGGGAATTGTGTGAAATGGAAATAGCCTCGCAGGTGCCAGGGCTCAGGGAAGGAGCCTGGGAATACCTGTGGGGCCCGTGGGCTCCCCTTGCAAATCCCCAGATCTCATGGAGTACTGGGCTGGATCTGCAGTCTCTGTGGCACAGCAGGAATTTATTGTTAGGTTTGTCTCCTGTTTCCCCATCATTGTTTCCATGGAAAATACAGGATTTCTCTGAGGAATAGCTCCAATTACAGAGCTGCTCAGCCTTGCTCCAAGGGGCTGCTCCTGATCCCAGAAGGAATTGTGTGTCCTGGAATTTGTTTTGTGAATTCACAGGTGTTGGTGCTCTCATTTGGGAGTAAATATAAATAATTCTCTCTTTGTTTCCTGCCTTATCTTTCCTTAATCCGTTGGATTAGGAAGTTTCCCAGGTGAATGCTGGGAAGGGGGGGCGGGTCTTACTTTGTGAGGTTCCTTGTGATTCCGCAGGGGATGGGAAGTGAACACCTGGCCTCAGAGTTCCCATTTATCCTGTGAACACACCTGCACAGGGATTTCCAGGTGTCAGGAATCTCTATGGATGCACCTGCACAGGGATTTCCAGGTGTTGGGAATCCCTGTGGACACACCTGCACAGGGATTTCCAGGTGTCGGGACTCTCTATGGATGCACCTGCACAGGGATTTCCAGGTGTCAGGAATCTCTATGGACACACCTGCACAGGGATTTCCAGGTGTTGGGAATCTCTATGGACACACCTGCACAGGGATTTCCAGGTGTTGGGAATCCCTGTGGACACACCTGCACGGGGTGACAGGACAAGAGGACGTGGCCTCAAGCTGTGCCAGGGGAGGTTCAGGTTGGACTTCAGGAGGAATTCCCTTGAGGAAAGGGTGGTCAGGCACTGGAAGGGGCTGCCCAGGGAGTCCCCATCCCTGGAGGTGTCCGAGGAAGGACTGGACGTGGCACTCTACTGCAGGCTAGTGACAAGGTGTAGATTAGGCATAGCTTGGATTTGATAGTATTGGAGGTGTTTTCCAACCTCAGTGATTCCAGGATGCCAGGAGCAATGGGAATCACACAAAGGCAGGTGTGTGGCTGCCTTTCAGATCCAAAATCAGCTCTGATGTTTCTGGGGTACCTTTTCTCAGCCCAGAGCGGCTGATTAACTTCTGCGGGAGGCTGGGGAGGACCAGTGAAAGTCCATTCTACATTCCCTCCTTCCTTCTGACCCAAAGGATTTGGAAAACAACCGCTGTGATGTTTGCACTGGATCATCCTTCCCGGGCTGCTGCCCCGGGCAGGGGAGAGCTGTGCTGTGAGACAGAGCAGGGCCCAGGGGATTGTGCATGGAATTCTCAGGGAATCTCTCCATTCCCTGGATGGTACCTTGGTGTTAGTGGTGGCTATGGGATCACCTCTTGAAGCTGATCTGGGCGTTGCTGTCTTGCTAAAGGAATCTTGGGGCTCTGGGACCTTGGGTGGCACCATGTCAGTGCTGTGATAGTGCTCCCAGTTCAGTGTTCCCCTCAGTTCTTGGGCTGGGACCTTCCCACACCCCTTGGGTGTTTTTCCTTTGCTCTCTCCTGACAGTCTTGGCTCTCTGCACCCCTGGAAATGGGTACAATATTCCAGGCCCTTGGGTATTTTTCCTTTGCTCTCTCCTGACAATCTTGGCTCTCTGCACCCCTGGAAGTGGCCACAATATTCACCGATACCATTTGGGAGAACAAAACCTCTGTGGAGGGATTTTGGAGCATTCCCTATCACTATCAGCCCTCATGCCCTCACATCAACTCCTCTGCCAGTGCCTGACTTCCTTCTGCATTCCTGAATCCCATCTGGGTTGGGTGGGTGGTCCTGCCCTGCAGGAATGTGTGGTCTCCATTCGGGACTTCAGTGACATCAGTTTTATGAGCCTCAGTTCCATTCCCTTGGCTGAGCTGTGCAGTTTGGCAAAAGTCATTTGGGAGCCTGATAGGGTCAGCCACGGAATCATGGAATCACAGCCTGCTTTGGAATGGGAGCAGTCTTAAATCTCATCTGGTTTCACCCCCTGCCCCATCCCTGGGAGCATTCAAGGCCAGGTTGAACAGAGCTTGGAGCAACCTGGGATAGGGGGAGGTGTCCCTGCCCATGCAGGGGTGTGGGACTGGATGAGCCGTGAGGCCCTTTCCCACCCAAACCATTCCATGATTCTGTGTCACTGGCCACGTCTGCCATTGTGGGAGCCATTTGCTCATGAGGTGCTGCAGAAATGGCCCGTTTTGGGAGGTTTTGATTCCTGCCAATCTCTAGGAACACACCTGGGAAGTAGCAGAGAAGCTTTGGATGTGCCCCATGCTCTGGATTCTGCATGTGCCAGCAGTAACTGCCAGCACTGCTGTTCCCAGTTGGGAAAGAGCATTCCATGGGCTGTGGGAAAGGAGTTGCTAAAGCAGCTGAGGAGTCCTAAAGGTTACGGTGCCCACAAGGGTTTCCAGAGTTCCAATGGAGTCCTCAAGGGCTTTGATGGTAAACAGGGACAAACTACTGAGATGTGGTATCTGTCAGGAAGGGCCTTTCCTGGACACTTGCCTGTTGTAGAGGAGTTTGTTTCTGGAAACGGTGGTCAGGCCACTGGAAGGGGCTGCTGCTTGAGGTTGGAAGTCCCCTTGCTTGGAGGTGGTGTCCAAGGAACGACTGGACATGGCACTCAGTACTCTGATCTGGTGATAAGGTGGGGATCAGTCACAGGTTGGACTCCATGATCTTGGCATCTTTTCCAACCTCTGTGATCCTGGGATTCTGTGCTGCTCAGGCTGCTGCTCCTGACAGGCTCAGGTGATGCTCTTCCAGCCTCTCTGCTGTGGGCAGTGTGAAAGTACTCAGCTGAATTCCTGTTCCATGTCTTGGCGAGGAGGTGGAGCAGGGATGGAGCCACACGCCCTGGCCATGTGCTTCATCCTTCCTTTTTGCACTTGTGTCTCCTTGAATATCCGCGTGGTTTGATGCTTGTGGTTCCTAAATGAACGGGATTCTGTGGTTTTTGTCCTTTTTGTGTGTTTATACTTCAGAGAAGTTCTCAACCCTGTAACAAATTTACAGGAATATTTCTGAACTCTTGGAGTTCAAACCCCCTAAAAGGGCTCAGCCATGCTCAGACACCAGAATAGCAGCAGGAGTCCGGGTCCCATATCTATTTCTCTCCAAAGAAGCTCCTGTTCTCTTGCTTCCTCTACCAGCTTTTCCCGAGTTTTTTTCCCTCTTTCCTCGCTCCAGATGGCTGTTAAAAAAAAACGGATATGGGAATAAGGTTTCAGGGGAGGAGCCTGAGCACAAAGCCCCAGCTGCTCCTTGCCAGATGCTGTTGTTTGGCCCCAGGGAACTGAGCTGGGCCTGTTCCTGGAAGCAGGGTTATCCCAAGGTGCCTGGAAAGAGGAAATCAGCAGTCCAGGCTCTCTTGAGTATGAGGATGGAGGCTGGGATGGGTTTGCACAATGTGCTGCTTTCCAGGGAGCCTGGAGTGACAGGGTGATGATGATCCTTGGGGAGTGTTCCATGGTGAGGGATATATGCTCAGGAATTCCTGTTGGAGCCATGCCATTGGTCAGCAGAGATCACCCCTGGATCTGTGAGTTCTTCCCAGAGGGATGTGTGGTGGCAGGGAGCCTGGAGCCAGCAGTGCCTGGTGCTCCTAGGCACTGCTGGGTCCTTTCAGCCTCGGCTTCATCCTCTGTGTCAGAGCTGGGATGTTCTGGAGCAGTTTTTGGAAGCTGTTCCTGTTAATGAGCCCAAATACGTAAATTATATTAACCTCAGTCCTGCAGTGGGCTGGGTTTGGAAGAATCACAACAGATTGGGCTCCTGGCTTTCTTATTCTGAATAGTTACATTTGGCAGCCCTTCACTCTGTTCTTCTCCCCCCACATCTCAGAGCTCCTGTAGTGGTTTGGTCCAAAATACTCATTCCTTTTTACCTTCTGTGAGATAAGAATTAGGAGAAAAGCAAAGCAGGCACCAAACTTGAAAGAATATAAAGAAGTTTATTAATAGACCTAAAAGAAGAAAAAAAAAAAAAAGAAATCAGACCACACCTTCAGAACACTTCTCCTCCCCCCGCCTTTCCCCCTTCTCCCACTGACGATGTGAAAAGACAACCCTTGAGATGTTCAGTCTGTTTACCACTTCCTTGTTCAATTCATTTAGGAAGTGGAGTCTCTCTTGCTCATGCTATGGAGACATTATCACAATGAGACAGCCGCCCGGGTTGGTTCTCTGCTCGCATGTGAGTCCCTTCCCCGACTTGCAGCTTTTCCCACAACTGCTTTCGAGGGTCCACTCTTGAATTACTGGGGTACAGTTTTAAGGTTGAGCCATTCAGAAACAAAAGTTCTCTTCACCCATCTCTGGGAGCATTTCCATCTCTGAGAATAGAGGCCCTCCTCCTTTCCTGGGAGAAAAAAAAGCATCTTCATCTCTAGGACTATCTCTGGGAGCATCTCTAGGAACTGAGGTCTTCTCCTTCCAATTGGAGCAAGAGTCCTCATCACTTCCATCTCTCCCTTTTCAAACTTCTGATCAAATTACAGCTGCTTCAGCATTTGCTTATTCCAGCACAGGTGCCTTTGCTCACAAGTGCAGTTTGAACGCTCCACCCCACATGCCTTCATGAAATCACAACGGGTACTCTGATGTATCATAGTCCATCACCATCATAGCTTTACAACAGATTTTCACCTTTAAGCATCTCCTCTTTCTCCTCCCTCAGGTTTTCAGCTCTTCACAGCACTAAAAGGGTTAATCTCACCTGGGCCTCACAGCTGGAATTTCTCTTATCGCTGTTGGTCACATTATCTTTGCCAGGCAGCTTCAGCTGAATCTTCATCTTCGGCTGTAGCAGGGCTGGGGGGGCCGCAGGTGGAACGGGGCTGCACGGCTCCAGGATGGCTCCAGGATGGCTCCAGGATGGCTGTGGCCCAGCTCGGCCTGAGCAGGGCCTGACCCGGGCCCTGCAGCTGCATGTCCCAGCACTGGAAACGGGACAGAGAGCTTCCCGGGGTTTGTCCGTTCTTAAATGTGGACCACAGAGGCAGTCAAAATTCTAAGTGGCTTAAAAAATTGTCCATATTCAAACTGGCCAGCTGATAGGTTCTGTCAGGTCACAGAGGAAGCTGTAAGCACCTCTTTGCAAGAAAATCACTTCCGGGACTATGCTTGCTAACCCATGACAGTTCCTAAATTGGAATAATTAAGTTTTTTAAGCTGGAGGAGATGGGAGGAGCAGTGAGAAAAGGATTTGCAGGCTTTGAGATTGGCTGGGGAGAACACTGGGCCTGAGTGTCCAATGGCAGAGATGTGGGAGGGAACAAGGGCAGCTGGTGACAAACAGGGCTTCAGCCAGGTGGGAAAGGACAAGAAGGGTTTTTTTAATTAATTTATTGGATGTTCCACAATCAAAATGAATCTTGGAGATGAGGGAGCCTTCTTTTATAAACAGATCAGCGTTTCTGGGTTGTGTTTGTGGTTGGGTGGAGATGGCATTTGAGGACATGGTCACTGCTGGCATTGGCAGTGCTGGGGACAGTTGGACTTGGTGGGCTGTGAGGGCTTTTCCAATCTCAGCAATTCCATGACACCACATCACTTTGCTGGTCTTGTTTCCAGTTTGGGTGTGGCCTGTGCAGTCGTGGCTTTGTGCACTGGAGTTTGCCAGTTTGCAGCTCCAGCCGCCTCTGTTCCCACGTCAGCTCCCTGTTGGTGCCCTGGTGTTCCCATCATCCATGGCTGGTGTTCTGTCCAGCCATGAACTTCTGAAGGGACTGGGGAAACACCTGCAGCTCTGGATACTGTCCAGACACCTGGAGAACAGAATTTTGTGCTGGGAGGGTTTGTCTCCTGTTTGCTCCATGTTCACTGATCCTAGAAAATGCTCACAACACCCCCCAGGGAGCTGGAGGCTGCACAAAACCAGGAGTCTCCTTCTTGCTGTAAAATAAGTCAGATGATTTGAGGGTATGTCCTGGAATGGTTGGGGTGGGAAGGGAAACTGTGGCTGCCCCATCCCTGGAGGTGTCCAAGGCCAGGTTGGATGGGGCTTGGAGCAACCTGTTCTAGTGGAAGGTGTCCCTGCCCATGGCAGGGGGTAGAATGGGATGAGCTTTAAAGTCCCTCCAACCCAAGCCATTCCATGATTCTGTGACAATCCAGGAGAAGCTTTGCAGTTGGTAAAGGAAAAGCTTCAAGTCCTGGTTCCTGCTCTGAAGAGAGGTTTTTCCGTGCTACTTGTACTGGGAGCAGAATCTTCCCACAGGAGCGTGTCCAGGACCACAGGCTGGAGTTTGTCCGCTTTGGTTTTTGGGTGGTTGATGGGAAATGTGGAGTCGAGAGAAGGAACCAGTTCTGTTTTGATGGATGGTGCTGCCAGAACCCACATGAGCACTGAAGGCAGGGCCACATCTGCTGCTGGGGGCTGAGCAAAGGGTCCCAGCAGTGAGATCACCATGCTGGAATTGTGGTCCCAGCAGTGCAGTCATTGGGTTGCTGAATTGCTGGAATCAGTCATGGTTCCAGTAGTGGCATCGCTGTGCTGGAATCACAGTTCCAGCAGTGGGATCACCATCCTGGAGTCACAGTCCTGGCAGTGGGATCACTGTGCTAGAGTCAGTCACAGTCCCAGCAGTATGATTCATGGTTCCAGCAGTGGGATTGCTGTGCTGGAGTCATAGTTCCAGAGAGCTGGAGAGGGACTTTAGACAAGGGCTTGGAGTGACAGAACAAGGGGAATGGCTTCCCACTGCCAGAGGGCAGGATTAGATGGGACATTGGGAAGAAATCCTTCCCTGTGAGGGTGGGGAGGCCCTGGCACAGGTTGTCCAGGGAAGCTGTGGCTGCCCCATCCCTGGAAGTGTTCCAGGTCAGGTTGGACAGGGCTTGGAGCAACCTGGGCTAGTGGAAGGTGTCCCTGCCCATGGCACGGTGTGGGACTGCGTGAGCATTAAGGTCCCTCCAAAGCATTCCATGATTCTGTGATTTGGGAAAGTTTCAGAGAAGGTTTTAAAACGAGAACTTGAGAAAGTTGGGTCAACAGAGCCGGGAGGGAGAGGTGGGATGAGAACACTAATGGGGACATCAGACATGGGATCTATTGAGGGGATGGAGATGATGTGAGCAAGGATTGAGGATTATCTGATTGTCTGTTCGTGGAAAACATGGTTGGAGAACTCTGTAAGTGTCCAATACATCCCTGGGTTTGTAAAATTGCTGGGATGGCTCTTCCCACAGGGAATGCTGGGAATATGGTTTTCCTGACATACAGGGTTTGGAAAGGGTTTTTAGCCAACTGTGATGTTCTGACATGAAGTGCTTTGGTTTTCTGGGAAGGAAGAGACAGGTCACTCCTGTGAGAACAGTTTTCCATGAGCATTTTCTGTTTCCTTAGGGTACGGAGTCCATTAAGATGGAAAATGGGCAAAGCACAGCAGCAAAGCTGGGGCTGCCCCCTCTCACCCCAGAGCAGCAGGAAGCTCTCCAGAAAGTGAGTAAAACTGATGGGAGTTTGCTGTTTGGGGGGGTGGTGTTGTTTGGGTTTTTAATGAGCCTCTGTCTCTGGTGGGGCCAAAGGGAACTCAGCACCAGATCTCTGGGATCGCAGCCATGCTGGAGGGTCCCACAGGCACATTTGGGTCCAGGAATTACTTGTTTTGGTTTAGAGTTCATAGACACTTTTTGGGAGCATGATGGGGAGTTGCTGTTGGGGTGGGTGATAGCAGGTTTGATTTAAAAGTAATTAAGTTCAGAAAAATGGCATCCTAAGTCAGATGGGAATTCTGAGCTGGGGTATGGGTGCCACAAAGTCACTGAGGAGCAGCTGCTTCTCCACAAGGACTGGGGTTGGGTTCTGCTCTAGCTGGCCTGTCACTGTCCACACCAGAATGCATCCCAGAACATCCCTGTCCTCGGGATGACAAGGATAGAGAGCTCTGTCCTCACGAGGCTCCATGTGGATGTGCCTGTGCTGTCACAGCTGTCCCTCTGTGTATGGTGGTTGGCTCCCAGCCTCATTCCCTCTAGCTTCTCCAGAGCCTCTGGATGCAAACCTCCTTGTCCATTTCCAGGTTTCCTAAGCTCAAATCCCTTGGGTTAGATCCTCCCATTCCCTGGCAGCTCCCAAACCACAGCCATGGAGACCAGGTGCCCAGGGGGGTGGCTGTGTGTGTGTCCTGGGGAATGTGCACAGGTGTGGGGATGAGGTTTGCCTTGGCACAGAGCCTCCGTGCGGCACGGCTGGAATCTCTGGCTTTGCCAAAATTGGAGAGGACTGAGAGAAACCCCAAAGGAGCCTTGTTGTGTGCAGGCAGAGCCAGAGGTGAACTGGGGCATTTAGGGAGCAGAGCCAGGGAAGAGCTGGTGTGTTTTGGGAGCAGATCCAGAGCAGGCCGGGTGTGCTGAGAGGGGAGAGCCCAGCCCAGGGGTGGCCATGGGGAGGTGGAGGCCCTTCCCTCCTGTAGCACCTGTCTGTGCAGACGCTCTCTGAGAGGAGAGGACTGAAGGAGGCCGTGCCCCACCCTGGGCCCTGCAGGTAAGGGGCTGTGGTGGGATGTGAGGGCGGAAGAGGGGAATGCCGAGCTCCTGGTGCATGCTGCTTCCCTGCGCTGCCCCTCACAACATCCCGCTGTGTCCCAGGGCCTCGAGGTGCTGGGGAGCTGTGGGCAGTGCCGTGGTGCTTAGGGATGGAGACTGGAAGGTTCTGGGAGCTGTGGTGCGGAACCAGGCGTCGCTCCCTGCCCCACTGTGTTGTACTGCCCCTACAGCCCCTGTTTTCCTTCCAGGCCAAGAAGTACGCGATGGAGCAGAGCATCAAGAGCGTGCTGGTGAAACAAACCATCGCCCACCAGCAGCAGCAGCTCACCAACCTCCAGGTGAGACCCCCCTCCGAGCTGCTCCTTCTGCCTCGTGCTCCCCCCGACACGGTGGAGTTCTCAGGGCCCTCGGAACCAGAGCACAGCCCTGAGCCTGCAGCTCACCCAGGCACCCCAACTGACCTCACAAATTGCCCGCAAATCTCTTTGATTCCAAGAGGAAATGGTTAAAAATTCCTGTCCTGTTGGACGTCCCTCCATGAGATAGAAGAAGCCAAAGACTTTGCCGTGGGTTTTGCTTCTGAGCTATGTTTAAGGTGGTGAAGGCAGAAGTGATCCTGGGAACGATGTCCTGTCACCATCTCCTCTGCCTGAGGGAGGGTCCCTGCATCCCCGTGTCCCAGTGCTGGCCCATTTCCCTCCCCTGCACCCAGGTGCTCTCAATTTTGGAGAAGTTCTGTTGGCTGTTCCTGCTTGTACTGGAATGTCCATACTGGGAGAACCCTTAAATGGGGTTTGACCTCCCCTGCTTCAGATGTTTCTGGAACATGTCTCACTGCCTTTACTTGAAGTCAGGAAGCCCAAAACAAGGGCTTTGCCTGAGGAATCCCTGTGGATGTGCTCTCCTTGCCCGGCAGCTGAGGCCGTTTGGGGCTGTGCCTGGTTCTGAGGGTCTGCTCTAGTTGAGGGGCTCCTTTTAAATGCTGGGGGTGAATCAACGACAGTGGTTGCAGAGGTTACTATTGCCTTGAGTCCCCCCCTGGGATCCCACCCTGCTTCCCGAGGCAGCGGCAGCAGCACAACCCCACCCTGGCCTGGTGGGACTGGACTCGGCAGGGTCCTGGAGCTGGACAGTCCTGGGGACCAGGCAGTGAGGGCCGAGGAAGGAGAGGCCTCTCCGCAGGTGCCCCTGTGCCGCCGCTCTGCTTGAGTTTGTACAAACAGCCGTAGTATGCTCAGCTCCAACAGACTGAACTCTGTCTTTACTGTCTTTCAGATGGCAGCAGTGACAATGGGCTTTGGAGATCCTCTCTCACCTTTACAATCGGTCAATAGACATATTCACTTCTTCTGGGGCACTTGTCTTAGTCAGGGCCTAGCGTGGGGACGTTCGTAGTGGTGCCAATGCTCTTGTCCGCGCCCAGCACAGCCCTCCCACATCCCCACCTGTACTGGACACGCCCAGGAGCAGAGCGAGGTGTCACTGCCCCGAGAAGACCCCAGGCTGTGCAGTCTGCGGGGACACTGCCACTCGGGGGCAAAGACAGCTTTAGATTTCCACCAGTTCTGAACACACCCGTGAAATTGTGGGAGCTGCATTTCTAGGGATGCTACAGTTCTGAGGTCCCGACCTAAAACTAACGGCCAAGGTAACTCACCAAGGGGCGATTTCTTGTGGAACGACCTCCCAGCACCCAGAGCCGGCCGGTGCTGGGGAGGGCCGGGGCGCCGGAGGTTGGCAGAACATGGTGTAGCCCAGGCTCAGATGCTCTTTACTATGTATGGTCCAGACCAGGGGAATATGGCACGTTCCAAGTGCAGCAAAAGCAGGATGGAAGGGACAGAACTGCAGGACTGATCAGAGAACTTGTGTGAGCCTTTGTGCCCGTTCTAATCAGAGGCCACAAAGAGCTGAGCAACGTGGCATGATCCATCCCCTCCTTTTTCCTAGATGTGCTGGACAAAGTGTCCTATGACTCGTCTCTGCACCCAAAGGTTCATTTGTAAATTCCTTTGCATGTTTGTAAATACCTTTCAGTCTTGCTAGAATATGAGATTTGTGCCTAGTGTAAAACACAACCGGAGGTTTGAACTCCAAGAAAAAGGGCACTGAAGTGAAATCCCCACTCTCCCTCCTTTGGCAGTGGGTGGTGTGTCAGTGGGGAGCCAGAATGGATGTTCTGGGACAGGGGTAAGTTTGGAATGGAACAGAGCAACCATCTTGGTGTGGATTTGGCAGAGACGGTGTCGGAGCCCTCATGCCTGGGAATTCCTCCCATCCCTGGGGCTGCTGCCTGACAGTGGAACTCCAGCAATTTGGCTTAAATGACTTTTGGCTCATTCTACCCAGCTGGGCACAGCTGAGTTGGTGGCACAGAAAAGTTTTAATGGCTTATGACCCCCAGGCACTGGGCTGTGACCCCTTTTCCTCAGCTATTCCTCCCTCGGGAGTCACAGGCGGACACAGCCCAGGAGCAGGAGCCTGGTACAGTTCAGAGCAGTCAGGATATCCCATTCTTGCCAGATGCTTCATCCCAGATCCCATTGTGAATGCACAAAGTGCAAACAGCCCCCTGTCCAGCACTTTTCCTGTTGCCAGGGTTCCCCAGTTCCTCCGTGGGGGCAGCACAGCCTGAACTCCCTGAGCTCTGGGTCTCAGGGCCCAAGTTACAGCTTCCCGTGGGCTCAGTCCTCCCTCCACATGTCACAGTGTAAGATTCCCACGTCCCTTCACCATCCTCTGGTGTCATTGTGTCATGACTGATGCTTGTGCTCAGGGTTGTGCATCGCCTGCTTTGATATAAGAGCACCCCACGGTGAGGTTTTGGCCTGTCCTTAAAAAAACCTCCCAAATCCCTTTAGAGCAGCATCAGTTGGGGGCTGCTGCCTGGCTGAGGCTGCAGGTGCTTTTCCATGTTACCCGAGGAGAAGCAGGCACAGGGGCAGTGAAACCAGTGTGGGGCCTGGTGAGAGCAGTGAGATGTCCAGGCAGGAGGCCCTGACACTGACCTGTGCTGAGCTCAGGTGCCCAGGGCATATCCCCCACCTGGATGCTCCTGTTGGTGACCCACAGACACCAGAGTCAGCACAGCCCACCTCAGCTCTGCCTTTTGCAGGTCCAAAATCCCAGGGTCATTAAGGCTGGAAAAGACCTCCAAGGTCATCGAGTCCAACCTGTGCCTTATCCCCACCTTGTCACCAGCCCAGAGCACTGAGTGCCATGTCCAGGTGTTCCCTGGACACCTCCAGGGATGGGGACTCCACACCTCCCTGGGCAGCCTCTTCCAATGTCTGACCACCCTTTCCAGGAAGGAATTCTGCCATCGGAAAATCCTGAGTCCTCCTCACTCCCCCCCTCTCCTTTAGGGTCCTGTGGCAGGGCAAGGTGGGGATTTCCTCCTGCGGAGGCTTCTTGGGAGAGGCCTCTCCCTGGGACACCCGGGGTGACACTGGTGATGGCTGTGACCCCCAAACGGACACGCTGCAGAGGGGCTTTCCTGCACCAAAGCTGGGGATGTGCTGGAGCACCTGGGAGACCACCCAGCCACTGTCCTGCATGTGTACGTGCCATAGTCCTGCTGGTCACAGCCTGCAGAGTAAAGAGAGCCATGGCCCAGCCATGCTGGGAAATCCTTAAGCCAGGCAAGGGGCAAGCTGGATGTCACCACAGGAGCAGCAGTTGGGGCTGGATGTCACCTCAGGGGCAGAGTCTGGGCTGGATGTCACCACAGGAGCAGCAGTTGGGGTTTAATGTCACCACAGGAGAAACAGCTGGGGCTTGGTGTCACCTCAGGAGCAGCAGTTGGGGTTTGATGTCACCTCAGGGGCAGAGTCTGGGGTGAGAGCCGTCCCTGTTTGCAGTGTCCTGTATGGAGTGGCAGGAGTTAAACCCTCCTAGGTTGTTTTCTCCTGTGGCCAGTGGTAGTCCCAGACAGGTGCTGTAGGGAGCAGGAGCCCCTCGGGTACAGGCTGTGTCTGTGGTGCTGTGCCTGTCACAGATGAGCTCTCCCTCCTTTTGGGTTGCAGCATCTCCAGGCAGAGCTCCTGCGCTCATTAGGGCACCCCAGAAATCAGCCTCAAGAAGGCCCTGAGTGCTTTCCCTCTGCCCCAGGGGTGCCCAGGCATGGCAGAGCTCCTCTGCTCATTAGGGCACCCCAAAAATCGTCCTCCTCAAGGTCCTGGTTGCAGCCCCTCTGCCATGGGGGTGCTGGGGTAGGAAGGGGGTGCTCAGAGCTCCCTGCTATGGTGCTGGGCAGGGTCAGAGGCATCACCTACTGCTGCACGTGCTCTGCACCAGCCTCTTCCTGCCCCAGGTGTGTCCCACCTGTCCCAGAGCCATCCCCTCACATGCAGGCAGTGACTCCTCCAGACCCCATGGTGTGGCCACATCTCCAGGGCCACACGTCCCTTAGCAGCTCTAGAGCTGCTCTGGGGGTTACAGACACGAAGGACACACTGTGCTCTGCTTTTGGGATCCCTCCTGTAAGGAATGGCTGGATTTGTCTTGAGAACAGGTTTCCAGGCAGACTTAGGACACAGTAGCAGAAATCCTCTGTGCAGCTGTGTTGGGGCTGCACCAGTACAGCCAGTGCCGCCAGGCAGGGATGAGTACTGGCACCACACGCTTCCCAGGAGTCCCACTGGGCCACGGGAGTGTTTGGCTTTGCTGTTGAGCTGTGGAAGTGGTGCCCAGTACTGGATCTTGGACTGCTGGGGGTGGGGGGAGGCTCTGGAGCCAGAGGGAGCGGGGGGAGGTTCCCAGTTCCAGACCCTTTGCTGCCAGGGAGGATGGGGCGGGGGTGGGAGTGCCGATGGATCTCTGCTGTCGGGGGGGAGCGGGAGGGATTCTCCCAGTGCCCAGAGCTGAGCCCTTTGCTGCCTGGAGGGGGAAGCTGCCCTAGAGTGAAGGGATTCCCTCCTCCTGCAGGTGTGGCTGGAGATGAGATCAGGCTGGGGGACACCCGGCCAGAGGGACCGGAATGTGTCTGCCCCAGGATGAGCCGGACTTTATCCGGGACTGAGCCGGATGGATCCGCTCCAGCGCCCTGTGCAGCGAGCAGGGAAATCCTTCTGATCCAGGCTGTGCCAGAGCTGCCGCCGGGGGTGGCTCCCGGGAGGGAAGCAGGAGGGGGAGGAGGCCCCAGTGGCCACGGCCAGCCCAGCACTGACCAGCCAGTCCTTGTCTCGCTACAGATGGCGGCTCAGAGGCAGCGGGCACTCGCCATCATGTGCCGGGTCTACGTGGGCTCCATCTACTACGAGCTGGGGGAGGACACCATCCGCCAGGCCTTCGCCCCCTTTGGGCCCATCAAGAGCATCGACATGTCCTGGGACTCTGTCACCATGAAGCACAAGGTGGGATGGGGCTTCCAGGCTGGTGGGAGGTTCCCTGCCCATGGCACGGGGTGGAACTGGATGAGCTTTAAGGTCCTGTCCCACCCAAACCATTGCGGGATTGCCTGGGTCTGGCAAAGAGCAGGTGAGCTGTCCTGGGAAGGAGTGGAATTCCTTGGGGGCAGCGAGAGCTGGTGCTGATGCCCCAGTGATGAGGCATTTTGGAGTCTTCTGCAAGGATATTTCTTTCAGCCATGTGTCCTAAACACAAAATAACCAGCTTTGCTGGTTATTGAATTGGATGAGATACTGGGAAGCAATTCCTCCCTGTGAGGGTAGTGAAGCCCTGGCACAGGTTGCCCAGAGAATCTGTGGCTGCCCCATCCCTGGAAGTGTCCAAGGTCAGGCTGGATGGGGTTTGGAGCAACCTGGTCTAGTGGAAGGTGTGGAACTGGATGGGCTCTAAGGTCCCTACAACACAAACCTTTCCATGATTCTATGATTCCCAGCCCTCAAGGAACATCCTCCTCTCTTCAAGGCTTTCCAGATGCAGCCAGGAGAGGAAGGGGCCTCTATCCTTGTGAAGAGCAGGTTCCTTTTAGCACTGGGGACGAATGTTTGCAGCTCCCTGATCTGCGTAGGGCAGGAGTCTGTGTGGGAGCCAGGGGTGTGTGGGGTGAAGTGCATGGAATCACAGAGTCATTGAGGTTGGACAAGAGCACTTGAATGAGCACCACATTCAGTCATTCCTCGGACATCACCAGGGATGCCTCCCTGGGCAGCCTGTTCCAATGCCTGACCACCCTTTCAATGAAGAAATTCCTCCTGATGTCCAACCTGAAGCTCTGCTGAAGTGCTGACAAGGCAGCAGCCCTGAGTGAGATGGGGTTTTGCTGTGGGACCTCAGAGACCGAGAGGCTCCAGAATCAGGTGCCCTTGGTGGAACCTCTGCAGGCCATTTTCTGCCATTCTCTAAGGAATCTTCTTGGGCCATGAGCAGGAATCAGTGGGGTGGGAATCAATTTCACCTGTAGGGATCTGCTCCATGGGAAACCTTGGCTGTGTTAGATTGGCACAGCTGGAGTGATTGACAGGTGTCTCCTCCTATCCCAGGGCTTTGCCTTTGTGGAATACGAGGTTCCGGAAGCCGCCCAGCTGGCCCTGGAGCAGATGAATTCTGTCATGCTGGGGGGAAGGAACATCAAGGTGAGTTACATGCCTGCTCTGAAAATTCCTGCTTCTCTTTTCCTGGGAATAATTGTTTCATGCCTGGAAATGCTCCCCACAGCACTGTGATGGGGGAAGGAACCTAAAAGCTGTTCCCTGATGGACCTTGATGTCCAACATGGGGCACACGGCGGCTCTGGGTCCCTCCTCTCCGAGGAGAAACCGCCGGCCTGCGAGTCCCGCCTGAGATTGGCTCCAGGGACTCGACTCAGGTTTTCCCACACACACATAGAATTCTCTTGAAGACAAAGTAAAGGTGATTATATCTTATATGATGTCTCTGACATGCCCTGAGGGTGTGCAGGGTCCCATGGCCCAGGGGGTTTAGGAGACCCTGAAAAAAAGGGGTAGGAGCACTGTGATTTGCTTGCAGAATCCTTCTCAGTCCCTGGAGGTTGGTGTTTGGTGGGTCAGGGAAGGTAAATGGGAGAGGTACCGGGAGGAGGGAGCAGAGCCCAGATCCTGGTAGTGCCAGCTGTTCCTGGAGCTGTCCCTCTGTTGGTGATAGCCCTTTGAGGTGTCCTGTGGTTTGCACAGGCAGGAAGGGACCAAGTGCTGCCCTGCTCCATGGACTGTCCATGTCACAGAATAATGGAACTGTTCCCATGGGAAAACCCCTCCCAGCTCATCGAGGCCAACCTGTCACCCAGCCCAGAGCACTGAGTGCCATGTCCAGGCGTTCCTTTGACACCTCCAGGGATGGGGATTCCACCACCTCCCTGGGCAGCCCCTTCCAATGCCTGGCCACCCTTTCCTTGAAGAAATTCCTCCCGATGTCCAGCCTGAGCCTCCCCTGGCACAGCTCAAGGCCGTTTCCTCTTGTCCTGTCTCCTGTTCCTTGGGAGCAAAGCCCAACCACCCCGGCTGCCCACTCCTACCTCAGAGGCAGAAGGTTCCCCCTAAGCCTCCTTTTCTCCACGGTGAGGCCCCCAGCTCCCTCAGCTGCACCTGGTGCTCCAGGCCCTTCCCAACTCCATTCCCATCCCTATCCCTGCAGGTGGGGAGGCCCAGCAACATCGGGCAGGCTCAGCCCATCATTGACCAGCTGGCAGAGGAGGCCCGGGCCTTCAACCGCATCTATGTGGCCTCCGTGCACCAGGACCTGTCTGACGACGACATCAAGAGCGTGTTTGAAGCCTTTGGGAAGATCAAATCCTGCACCTTGGCCAGGGACCCCACGACAGGGAAGCACAAAGGCTACGGCTTCATTGGTACAGCCGGGTGGAGCTGGGGCAGGGGCGGGAGTGTCCTCTGCTCTTGGGGGTGGCTTTGGGGTTGGGTTTTCCACTCTAGTGAAGGAATTTTGTTAAGTGATAGGAATAAATTGGGAGCTGGTCAGGGCTGGATTTAGGAATATAATTTATAGCAGCTGTGAGGGTGGTGAGGCCCTGGCACAGGCTGCCCAGAGAAGCTGTGGCTGCCCCATCCCTGTAAGTGTCCAAGGCCCGGTTGAATGGAGCTTGGAGCAATCTGGTCCAGTGGAAGGAGGCCCTGCCTATGGAAGGTGGCAGGGAGTGGGACTGGATGGTCTTGAAGGTCCCTTCCCACCCAGACCATTCCATAATTCCATGATTGAACAACAGAAGGCTCATTTGTGAATGATCTCTTCCTGCAGAATACGAGAAGGCCCAGTCCTCCCAGGATGCCGTCTCCTCCATGAACCTCTTTGACCTGGGGGGTCAGTACCTGCGGGTGGGCAAGGCCGTGACGCCCCCGATGCCACTCCTGACCCCGGCCACACCTGGAGGACTCCCACCCGCGGCTGCTGTCGCTGCTGCCGCCGCCACTGCCAAAATCACGGCACAGGTGAGATGTGGGGAGGGCTCAGGGGAGGCACAGGGACGGCTCAGATGAGGCACAGGCACAGCTCAGGGCACAGCTCAGGTGAGACACGGGGACAGAACAGGGACAGCACAGGTGAGGCACAGGCACAGCTCAGGGCACAGCTCAGGTGAGACACGGGGACAGAACAGGGACAGCGTAGGTGAGGCACAGGCACAGCTCAGGGCACAGCTCAGGTGAGGCACAGGGACAGCTCAGGGCACAGCACAGGTTGCCCAGAGAAGCTGTGGCTGCCCCCTCATCCCTGGAAGTGTCCAAGGCCAGGTTGGATGGGGCCTGGAGCAACCTGGGGTAGGGGAAGGTGTCCCTGCCCATGGCAGGGGGTGGCGCTGGATGAGCTTTAAGGTCCTTTCCAACACAAACCATTCCAGGATGTCATAATTCCGGATCATGCTCTGTCCCAGGATTTCACACATGGAAGCTTATCCCTGGCACCTGGGGAATCTGAGACACCAGATCTTGGAATGATCTGGCACAGAACTGGTGGGGAAGGTTGGAGAGAATTCCTAGTCTGGAAATCAAACCAGCAGTGAGGGAAATGTTTGCAGAAGAGGCTGAAAGAAAGCAGGGAAGGACATGGAAGGGGCAGAGGGATGAGGGTAGGAGCAGTTGTGTGAGCAGCACTCTGGTGAAAGGTCCCACCTGTAGTAGAGTGGAACAGGCCTGGAATGGTTTAGGATGTTGGGAGACAGGAGAGGCAGTGGTGGGGTGGGTTGGATATTGATACAGAACTTGACTTCTCTGATGTAGTTTGCCTGAAGTACCAGGAGCTCCTGGGTGGGAACAGTGGACACAGATTCCCATGGCTGTGCCCCCATCCCTGCCTTGGGCAGCAGGATCCCCCCATGGCACTGTAGCCCATGGAGAAAGAAAATTCCAGCACTGTTGGGTTTTGGGATTTTCTCAGGCAGGAATTGCTGGTCAGTGCAGTCCCTGGTGCTGCTGCAGCAGAGCTGGGGTTAGAAGAGGCTTTTTGGGGAATGTTTCCCTGAATCAAAGGTGGAGGCAGGAGTGGGAGGAGCTGCCCCTTGCATGGAACTCGCAAGTCCCCAGGAAAGATTCCACAGGTCTGGAAACCTCTGCAGTCAAGGGAGGGAGGAAGCTGAGACATGGCTGGAATTACTTGGATCAAAATCACTTTGGGAAAGAACTATGGACTCTTCTTAAGTGAAATGGTAGAGATGTGATACAGATACGGATAAATCCTGCTGTTTGTCAAGAAACTGCGGGATCTGTTCTGTGAGGAGAGTGGCACTAAAGAGAGTGGAGCAAAGGTCATCCCTGTCTACCAGAGGTAGGAAAAGTCAGGCTTGCAAGGAAGTGAAGGAATCAAAAGTGTTGGGAGAAGTTTTTTAGCCATTTCAGTGAGAAGTGGGGGCAGCTGGTAACCAGTGTAGCCAGAAATTCCAGTGGTTTTGTTCCAGCACTTTCCCATTCCCCTTCATTAGGAGCTTCATCTCCAGTGGAAATAGGAGTGGCCTTGTGGGCACTGGGAGCAGAGCCCTGATGGGATGGGTTGGATCCCAGAGTTTGGGTGTTTTATGTAGAGGAGAGCTGGGATATTGCAGCAGCTTTGAGTCGCAGATCCATGAACATGTGGGAGTGGAGGGACAAAACCTTGGGATCTCCTGCTGTGCCACATCAGGGATTACAGGAGCCCTGAGAATACAAGGAAGAGAAGGATGTCAGCAATTAAATCAGGACTACAGTGGCCTGGGAAGCAACAACAACCAAAAACATTGGGGTCCTGGAGTGTGTTTTAGGCACATTGTTTTCCGTACTTCCATGGAAGTGTTTATTGTTAAACTGCATGTTCCTCCCAAATGTTGTTGGAATTCTGGGCACCTGGAGTTGGGGTGTTTATTGGGATGTGAGTTCCAAGAGGAAGTTTTTTTTCCAAGGTGCTTCAGAGTCTGTTTCCCTGCTGGGCTGGGTGACACCTTTCCCTTCCCCAGCAGCACTGGGAGCTCCTGGGAATGGGAGCATCTGGCACATGCCAGGTGTAGGAGAGCTGAGCCTGGCTGGGTGCTCTGCACGTGCCCTGGGGCAGGGCTAACCCGAGGTTTTCTGTGTCCCCCACAGGAAGCCGTGGCAGGAGCTGCAGTGCTGGGCACGCTGGCGACACCAGGGCTTGTGTCCCCTGCCCTGACCCTGGCCCAGCCCCTGGGGGCTCTGCCCCAGGCCGTGATGGCAGCGCAGGCCCCTGGTGTCATCACAGGTGGGACCCCTCCTCCTGCCACCTGTGTCCATTTTCTGCTGTCACCTCTGTGTGTCCCCTTCTGTCACCTGTGTCCCATTCTGTCACCTGTGTCCCTTTCTCCTGGCACTTGTATGTGTCCCCTTCCTCCCATCACCTCTGTGTCCTCTTTGTTCTGTCATGTATGTGTGCTCTTGTCACCTGCGTGCTTGTCCTCCTGTCACCTGCATCTGTCTGTCCCCTCGTCCTGTCGCCCACGTGTGCTCTTCCCTTGTCACCTCTGTGTGTCCCCTTGCTCCTGTCACCTGTGTATGCTCTACCTCTTGTCACCCATGTCCCTTTTCCACAGATGGGACTCTGTACCTGGGGTCCACTTGGAGCCAGAATCTGCTCCTGGCCCTGCCTGGGCAAGAACTCAGATGTTTTATGGATTAATTTTGGTGTCCCATAGATGGGACAGGCCATGGGTTCCCAGCAGGAACACCTGGCATGGGGGGAAAAGCTGGATAATTGGCACTGGTGTCACTGACCATTGCCCAGGTGTCACTGACCATGGCCTGGGTATCACTGAATGTTTCCCAGGTATCACCATTGTCCAGTGTCACTGACCACTGCCCAAGTGGGCATTGCCCAGATGTCACTGACCATCACCCAGAGGTCACTGACCATCTTCCTGTCCTGTGCCCTCCCAGGTGTGACCCCTGCCCGGCCGCCCATCCCAGTGACCATCCCACAGGTGGGGGTTGTGAATCCCATCCTGGCCAGCCCCCCGGCCCTGGGGCTGGTGGAGGTCAAGAAGGAGAAGGAGGAGGAGGAGGTGTTCCAGGAGTCGGAGCGGCCGGAGATGCTGAGCGAGCAGGAGCACATGAGCATTTCCGGGAGCAGCGCCCGGCACATGGTCATGCAGAAGCTGCTCCGCAAGCAGGAGGTGAGTCCAGGCAGGTCACAGCTGCCTCGTGTGTCCCAGGGTGGGCTCTGCACGCTGGGGGGGCTCAGGAACACCCACAGTACCTCTGAGCTCAGGGGACTCGGGGACACCTGCAGCAGCACAGGGAAAATGAGAGTAGTGCCCAAGGCTCCTTGTGGTTCCAGAGTGTATCCCAGGAAATCCCGGGGATGACACACAGCATTCCCAGCCCACGGGAATTCCTGATCCAGGGGCCAGCCCCTCACAGCCAGCAGCAAACAGACCTGGAAACTCAGTAATTATCCCTGGGAAGCTGAGCCATCAGTCCCATGGAGCGTGCCTGGAATGGCCAGGGTGCTTGGGTGTCTCCTCTGTGTCTCCAGGCGTTAATTCCTCCGTCCCTTCCCTTGCAGTCCACGGTGATGGTGCTGCGGAACATGGTGGATCCCAAGGACATCGATGACGACCTGGAGGGAGAAGTGACGGAGGAGTGCGGGAAGTTCGGGGCTGTGAACAGGGTCATCATCTACCAGGAGAAGCAGGGGGAGGAGGAGGATGCCGAAATCATCGTCAAGATCTTCGTGGAATTCTCCATGGCCTCAGAGACTCACAAGGCCATCCAGGCGCTCAACGGGCGCTGGTTCGCGGGCAGGAAGGTGGTGGCCGAGGTCTACGACCAGGAGAGGTTCGACAACAGCGACCTCTCAGCATGAACTGCATCCCATGGCTGGGCTTGGATCTGGGGAATGGGCCCAACTCTGGTCCCAGGGCCCAGCTGAGCTTGGTTCCAGGGAATTGGTCCAACTCTAGTCCCAGGGCCCAGCTGAGCTTGGATCCAGGGAATTGGTCCAACTCTGGTCCCAGGGCCCAGCTGAGCTTGGATCCAGGGAATTGGTCCATCTCTGGTCTCAGGGCCCAGCTGAGCTTGGCATCTGGGAATTGGTCCAAGTCTGATCCCGGTGCTCGGCCAAACTCCAGTCCGAGGAATCCACCCAACTCTGTTCCAAGGAATTGGCCAAGCTCTACTCCGGGGACTGGCCCTGCCCCCTCTGCCTCCCAGGCTTTTTGTAGCTGTGTGTAAAGGACATTCCAGGACATTCCAGGGCGGGCACAGGGATCTAGTGTCTGGGGAGTTGGGATAAAAACACAAAGCAAGCTGGTGTCACCTGTGTGTCTGTATGACAGGGCTGGCACCTCCTCAGCCCAGTCTGGCACAGGGCTATTATTATATCCAGGGACATTATTACATCGCAGAAACCTAAATTCTTTAAACCCAGAGTTCCAACAGGCTGGCACTGCACTGGCATCTCCACAACCCAGCTTGGCACCTCCTCAGCCCAGGCTGGCATAGGACTGGCACTGCACTGGCATCTCCACAACCCAGCTTGGCACCTCCTCAGCCCAGGCTGGCACCCTGAGGAGCAGGGCTGGGCTTAAAGAGGTGCTGTGGGTGCCCCTGCCCAGCCCCGAGCTCCCTTCAGCCACGCTCAGCTCAGGACCCTGCGGCCCCTTTGGGGCAGGAGCCACCACTTCCCTCCAGGATGGGCCCCAAGGGGTTGGGATGGAGCCAAGGGGGCACTCGGGGTGGGGGTGTCACCCTTGGGGGCTCCTGGCAGAGGGAGGGGGCTGGGGGTGCCGGGAGGGAGCCCTGATGCAGAGGAACTGTGAGCTGAGCCCGTGCTCAGGAATTCCACAGACCTGGGATGCAGCAGGAGGTCTGGAGAAAATGATCCTTTTAGTTGAGGAATCCAAATCGAAGCAGAATGATCTCCAAGGAACTGCAGCAGGGAATTCCGAGCCCAGCCTCCTTCTGGGGGCTGCTGCCAAGCTTGGGCGTGTCCTGCAGCAGAGCCTGGGAAACTCAGCCTGGGCTGGAATCGCACGGGCTGCAGCAGAGCCGGGATGCTGAGTCAGCACAGCTGCGATGTTGGGATGCTGGGGTGTCCTGGAGCTGTGTTTAGAGCAGCGGGGGGGGGCCAGGATGCAGGGATGCTGTGTCTGTGGCAGCAGGGATGTTGGGATGCAGGGATGTTGGGATGCAGGGATGCTGTGTCTGTGGCAGCTGGGATGCAGGGATGTTGGGATGCTGTGTCTATGGCGGCTGGGATGTTGGGATGCAGGGATGTTGGGATAGCAGGGCGCTGTGTCTACAGCAGTTGTGGTGCTGTCTTTGACAGCCCCGAGCTTTCAGGGGTCGCTGCGCAGCCATTGAGCAGTTCTGTCTGGGGGCTCCTGTCAACGGAGGCTCTGGTGTTTAAGGAAAAACATCCCAAAATCCATGGGTAAGCACGGGACCTTCTTCCTTGAGTGCTGCAGCTCAGGGCCTGAGCGTGGCCAAGGCTGGGCTGGACGGGGCTCTCGGCCAGGATGTCCCTGCCCATTGCAGGGGGCTGGACGAGATCACTTTAAAGGTCCCTCCCAGTCCAGACTATCCTGCGATCTGGGAGTCCAACCTTTCTAATCCCTGAAGGAAGCGGCAGCGGGGGGAAGGAGAGGCCAAGAGGCTGCTGGGGATGGGCCTCCACATCTCGGCTCCGCAGCCAAGGGCTCACGGACTCCAGCTCCGTTTTGGAGTAGGGCTCTGAGGCTCCTCGTCCGGCCAGGGATTCACTGTGGGACCAGAGCTTGATTGGGATGTGGCATCCAAGTCCGAGGAGAACGAAGACCCCGTGATTGCTGGGGAAAACAAGCAAGGATGGAGAGGCCCCCAAAGAAATAAGTGACATGGAATCCGCTCCCCAGGAGAGGACACTGGACGGGCTTTGAGGCCGCCCCGTCCCGAACCATCCCAGAGCCCCCG